>NW_023276419.1:327500-619056 GCF_013357705.1 Chelonus insularis
TGATGTGTTTAAGTTTCAACTCAATTCCCATAGCAACCAACACAAATATACTCATTTTCAAATTCATTTTATTTACCTCTTTTGTTTCTATAACATTTTTATACCTCACACGACATTTTATTCTTTCTCTTCATCCCAATTATAACATTTTATTTACTTTAAGCAAAGTTTGTTGAAAGAGAAATAATATTTTAAATAAAAAAGAAACTTTATGAATAAGAAATCAATAAAATAAGCTAAAGACTTTCACAAAGAAACACAAAATATAGTAAATGATAAAACGATAAATAAAATGGAAAAAAAGCAGATGAAGAAAAGTATAAGAAAGTTTGCATGGAAGATATTAGATGGGGGTGAAGAGTAAACGAGAAAGAACCAGATGAGAGAGAAAGGTTATGTAGGTAAAGATAAATGAAAGGGAAATGAGGAATAGAAGGAGAGCGTGCGAGAGAGGAAGGGATGAACGGGACCATTCAGACAGGATTCGGAAGAGAAAATGAAGAGAAACACGGGAGGGGAAAAAAGGGTAGATTACTATAGAGTGAAAAGTTGAAACAAAAATCTAATAATATAAAGGTTTTCTAACCAACCTCATTTTTTTCTGAATAAATGAAAATCAACAATAATTCAAGTGAAATTTCTCTTTTGTTTCAGGATGAAGTGTTAACAATATCTGAAAAGGTTGTAGTACATGTTCATGATCTCGTAACATGGCTAGCACCCAATCTAGAATGGTCTTGGGGACGAGAAGTAACATTTCCTATCACGCCATTGCCAAAGTCCGATGACAGATCGATCAAATCGGACCAAATAAGCCCACAAGTGCTCACCGATCCTGGAATTGATTTCTCGGATGTTGATAAACAACAAAAGAGTCAAGAGAATGAAACTATTTCAGCCAGTTGCCAAGACGATCAACATGCTAAAGTTGTCGTCTTATCGTACCCGAGGTATTGCCGATATCGGGCATTACTTCGTAGGTTAGAAGGTGCACCAACATGGTTATCCTCACGAGTGGTGGCAGCTTTGGGTGGTTTCACTGCAGTACCTGGGACGAGAGTTCTCTTCTGTAGAGATACTTTCGACTATCCTGATCTTGAAGGTCATGAGTTATTATGTAATCACTTAGGTAAATTTGTCATTTGGATTTATTAATCAATACATTTCTCAAGTATTTTACTTCAATATCGATTGGTGATCATTTTTCAGCACCAAAATTAAAAGGAAGACCTCGGAGAAAACGTAAAAAGCGAAGTGTCTCTCCTGGAGAATCGAGCAATGAAAGTGAAGCATCTGTCGCATCAACATCACGTGGTTCAATAACATATTTATCAACTAATTCAGTACTAAAACCACCATTATCATCAGCCGTAAGAAGAAGTGAAAGAAAAATGAGCGGTGATGAACAAAAATTCCTCACAGACGTACAAAATTTTATGAATTCGCGTGGAACGCCTGTTGGTAAAATGCCATTATTAGGATACCGTCAGAGTAAGTATTTTAATTATCAACTACTTCAATGATAATGATCTAAATTAAGAAAATACTGTCTCAATTTTGCAGTTGACTTGTATTTATTTTATCAAAAAGTTCAAAAACTTGGCGGCTATGATTTGGTAACTGGAAGTCGTCTGTGGAAATCCATTTATGACGAAATCGGTGGTAATACTGGATCGACTAGTGCCGCAACAATAACGCGAAGGCATTATGAGAGGTATATTTTTTTTTTTTATTATTTATTTGAAACATTATATAAAATAATTTTTTTCATTATTCATAGGTTACTTTTGCCTTATGAACGTCATCAGAAAGGTGAAGAGACTAAAGTACGACCTGTTAGTCGACGAAGTAAGTCTATTTCAGACATAACAGTTTCAGAGATATCGGAAATACCTGGGATGAAATTGGAGAAACGATCACGAACACCCCCTCAACTGCCAATGAACGGTGAAACAACAAATCTTACCAGCAGTACCACTATCACATCTATCACTGACATTTCCAAAATATCCTTATCGATATCCACACTACCGAAAATGGAGAAACCAAAGACTGAAGGTAAAATATCATCATTACGAAGTGTTCGAGTCAAACCAGAACGATTAAAGTCATTAAATACAATAATTGCCACAACAACTATACCCAATTCCAATAATGAACCACCAAGTCCACCGTTATCGACTGGTAATTCTAGTACTACATTATCAACACCTGGAAGCACACCATCAACTACACCCACTGGTGGGCAACCTTCAAATGGTCTAGATCGACAAATAAATAGCCCATTGATGACACAATCAACCACTCCACCTATCAGTTTAACTTTAACAACAGTAACACCACCACCTGAAAAAGATTTTAAAACTGAAATTAAAAGTGAAAAGCCATTAATTACAGCCCAAGGTAAAGAAAACATTCCGATTTTTGATAAGACTCAAAATCGTTCTGCAACACCAGAAGTTATTGATCTTGAACTTGAACCAGATGGTGTCAGAGATAAACTTGTTATACCAAGTTTTAAGAAACGAAAATTGGAGATATTGAGGGAAGGTGGTTTAGAAGTTACAGCCATTGATTTAGATACACATCAGAGTGTAATACAGTCGTCAGTACCATCTTGTAACTCTAAAAATGACGAGAACATGCTCAATCAACCGAAATTAATATCAGTTACGGTCACACCGGACATTAGTCATATGCTTCCTTCACCAAATGAAGTCAGAGAATTAAAGTCCATTAAGTCGAGTAATTTATCAGTTAATTTACAGCCAATTAATAGTAATAATAATAACGATAGTAACAGTAACAATAACAACAACAACAACAACAACAACAACAACAACAACAACAACAACAACAACAACAACAACAACAACAACAACAACAACAACAACAATAATTGCAATAATAATATTAATAATAGTAGTAATAATAGTAATTCAAGTCTTCTTCAAGTTTATTCACCGAATTCTCAGTCGACTGATAAAATTTTTGTATCACCTGTGCTTCCAAATGCACAGGCATTACCACCAAAAGTAACACAATCACGATCAATATTTTCACACAATGAAAAAACAGTATATGGCAATCCGAAAGAAATTCTAACTACACCTAATTGTTTATTAAATACTGGTGGTATATTGGACTTGACAGCACAAAAAATTGAAAAAGGTGAACGACCATTTTTACGACCAAATCTCGAAATTGTACGAGTTCCGGTCGTACCAAGACCAAATGTCACCAATCCCGATATCAACAGTCTAACATCATCTGAATCAAATAATCATCATCATCATCATCGACCATCTGTTAATCATGCTTCATTTAATTATCCACCAATGTTAGATAGCCGAACAATGGCATCAAATAATCTAGAGATAACTCTAGTATCACCGAAAGCCAAAAATTCGGCACAACCATTAATCCGATCTTCTAGTCAGCCAATAAGGCCTGAAAGTAGGCTTCGACCTAATGGAAAATATCCGAAAATGGTGGAATCGATAAATCCATATTCACCACGTAAAGTAAATCCAGTAATACCCAATGTACCGAATTTAAATCATTTGAATAATAATTGTTTCTCGCCAAAAACAATTAATTCACAAATAATACGTGATATAAGTGAACGTAAAAAACCAACAGAAATGATTCGTGACCATCAACGAAGAATAAGTGAAGGTGATGCAAATTTCAAAAATTTCATTGATGAAAGACGATTACAACCAACACCAACTTCTATTCATCAACAACATAATTCTCAAAAGATGCCATTTTCGCGTCAACACAGTGATAGTAGAAGACATAGTGTACCTAATTTGCCAACTGGTTTTATTCCAGCGTTACCAGCTGGAGCCAGTAGTTCAGCTGGTAACGTAGTACCTTATTCAAATGGTCAATTGACGCCAAGTAATAACAAATTTATCCCACCAATAATGGATCCCCTTTATTATCCAGCTGTTTATAATGGACCATTTCCAACATCAGTACAACAACAACAACAACAACAACAACAACAACAACAACAACAAAATAATTTACAACCACAAAGAAGTAATTCTGTTATAACTTCAGTGGCAATGCAAGCGCGACAACATATGCCAATTATACCAATACTACAATTTACTGATTATTATAAAAATTTTTTAATTGATGAACAATTAATGCAATCTACATTGCCAACAACTAAATAAAAAAAAATTTTAATAATTTAGATAATTTTTTGTAAACAAGAAAAAATTATTATTTCTTCTAACATTAAAAATTTTTGATTAGAAACTTTTTATAAGAATAAAAATGGATATTTTTGATGTTAATAATAATTTTATTAAATATTTTTTTCTTTTTTGTTTTGGTGCAATCAAAGACTGGATATTACTTTTTTCATTAATAATTAATTAATTAATTAATTAATTAATTAATTGATAAATAAATGAAAATGAAAGTGAGTAAATGTTTGAGAGGAGTAAATGATTAATAATGTAATAGAAGAAAAAAATCTTAAAATAAATTAAAATACAAACAAGGGTAAAAAAAAGTGTGATTTTAAGTTTATTGTTGATAATAATTAGTTATTAAAGTAACTAAATAATAATTATGAGTTGCTACTGAATAAAAACTATAGTAATTATAATGGTTGTTTTTTTTAAGATAAATGTGAAAATATTTTTTTCAATTTGTTTGCTTTTTTTTGTCTCTTTTTGTATATTCTATAGATAATAAGTCCAAGTCAGTGATTGAATGTATAGATAACATTTTAAAGATTTAAAAAAGATTATGAATAAACGAATAAAATAAATTAAATGACTTACTTAATTAATAAAAATAACAAACGGAAAATATTTAAAAAGAAAACGAGTTAAAATTATGAAATAAAAAAATGACATTTAAAGATATTTTTTGTCTTTGTATATTTGCATTATAACCTTCATCCATTACTTTTCAAGATACATCCATATTTTTATGATAATAAACATTTTATAAATTACACCAATAGTTCTACAGAAAATATGCATTTACATAATGAAATATTTAAAAAAATACCAAAACATAAAAAAATTTTCAATACCTTATCTGTAGTGATTGATAATGTTTCATTTGCTGCAATATACATCAAACGAATACTTTGTTATTAAAAAGTACACATCCTTTATCAGATCAATTGATGTTTAGCTTTTTTCTGTTTGATTTTCAATGAAATCTGAACAAAACTAAGTACAGAGAATTTCTCGATTCACTTATTGTCAAAACTACAGAAACAACACAAATCTATAGCCAAGTGTGTTTTGTGATTAATGATGTCGCCGGAAGAGGCATTACTGCTCAAACTGCAACAATGGCTGTTTCGTAAATAAACAACATTATTATTTTTGAAAATTCAAAGAATTTCATAAATGCAAGTCTTTATAGAGATTCAATTGACACAATTAGAAATCTTAATTGCCGTTATTTTTCTAGATCACATTAACTTTGGTAGTCATTAATAAATGGAGTAAAATATTTGCTAACGTTTAACAATTATTTATCGTTACTTAATATTAATTCCTAGTTAAATGTAAGTCAATGTTATTAAAATTAGTAAAAAACTTTCTTGATTTCTTAAAACGAAATAATGGCAGTCTATTAAATCATTCTTATATTGGCATTGTCTTTAAGATACTTTTATTTTTACAAGTTATTGGAAATTGAAGAAATATTGTAACATGTTTGTGATTCAAATCATGGATCATTCTTTCCAAATTTTCCTTTTAAATAAATTTATTAATCAATAGAGTTGTCTAAATAATCCGGTTATCTTTTCACTCTATCACATACTCTTTCAAATTCATTTCAATGATTAATTTTACACATATTTTTTCAAGTAAATAATGCTGAGGGACATTTTTTGTTCATTGTTCTTTTTATAAATTATTTCATTTCGTGTAATACGTCATCAAATAATATTGCAATCATATTAAAAACATGATATATAATTTAATTTAATTGAAGGTAATTATTGTTTGAAAATACTTGAAATAGTGAAACTAAAGATGAGATTTTTTCTGTTCATATACGAAACTGCTGCCACCATTCGACTCGGAAACCCAACATCATTTTCAATCTCTCTTTCTGTCATACCCATTAAACATTCACTTCACCTTCTCTTTCTGCAACGTTTTTTTTTATCTTCTCTGATACTACTTTACCAACCCCCTCTTCTAAACCCTCTTACCGAAAAAACAAACCAATGACAGTGCCGTAGTGTTAGTTTTGCGTTGCGTTTGTCAGCTGCAGTCATTTTTTCATCACCTTTAAACCTTTAGAGAATCTTGAATAAACTAATACGTGTGTGTGAAAATAACTATTAATTTTATCAATAATCCGTCAAAGACATACAAATAACCTTCGAATTGATGATTTTATTATCACATGTTCATCAGAATATCTCGGAATAGTATCAATTATCAATTACTCTAAAGTATACGGACCATCACAATTGATAATAACCACGTGATTCTTAAACTTCCGTTTGTGTAAAAAATGCGGGAAGTTTAAATTGATGAATGTTTTTGTGACTGTGAAATAAATGAAAATTTATCAATAATAATTTATTAATAAATTTAATTGTTTATGGGTCGATTTAAATAAATTATTGATATGCAGTAGTTGACTTCTAACTTATCAACAGAAATAAATTGTAAATTGTTATAAAAAATAGCAACACTGGTGAAAATAAGCGGGAATTTTTTTTCGGTATTACGTCCCTGAGAAAAGTACAGTTTGTTATTTGACTCACGTAGTGTTTACACTGTCTTCCATCTTATTTCATTGTATTTATTGTCTCACTTGCACTCATTAGTGGTACGGGAACATAATAGGTGATTCCGTTGCATAGTGTATATATCCGACATTTGTATTTGTGTGATGGAGGTTTGCTACGGCTTCTGTGAAGTAATATACAAGTATTGCTTGATAAATAAAAAATAATATTGGAATAAAATTAAATAATATTTATAATCAATAGCCAATTATTGAAGATAGTTGTCTGAAAATGGTGATTTTAGTGTTGAATATAGTGATATTTGATTGTATTCGACGGTAATTACGTGGTGTTGACAAAAGTGAAAATGACGCCGGTACAATTGTTAATACGCAGAGTAAGATTAAATCGTAATAAATTAATACTATTTACTGTGACTTTTTGATAATTTTTATGTACCAAAACAAGTCTGGTTCATTAGAATTATTATTGAGTGGTTTAATAGTGATATTTCTAGTGAATTTTGAAAGACTCGCGTATCGCGTTCTGTTTTCCTTACAATTAAGGAGGTTAGAGTTTGCCGGTAACCATAACCTGTAATGACGCGTACAATTAATATTATTTTTCTAAACCACATAGTTGTTTTATCTTAATCATATACATGCTTTTCCTTTCATCTATTTCATATTTTATTCATAATTAAACTTGATTATATTAATGATTCATAATTAATTTTATTATTCATTTAGTCATTTATGAAAAATCGATTATTATTATCCAAAAAATATTAAATTATTAGAAAAAAAAATCAAATGATATAATTTTTTAACGATTTCTCTTGGCTCACAATAATGATATAATTAATTTGTAATTTGTATCAAAATCACTAGAAATTCCTATAGCCTATAACCTACTATAAGAGTTTATTGTTTGTTTTTTTAGTGAATTTTATCGAGAAAAGTGTAATATTTAGTATTAGTGATAAATAAAGTTGTGATTTATTGAGTGCAAAATGTTATGAAGATGATGGATTGATGTTTATTTATTAGGATGAAGGCTAATGGTACGAATAATGGTAAGAAATAAGTTTTATTTCATTGATTACCGTTGAAAAAAATTATTCATTTTTAACATGAGTGGGAATCAATTGAATTAATGTATTTTTTTTAGGCTGTAGCCGTTTGAATACACCACTAGCAGCTACGACCACGCTGGAGGACCCAGGGACACCAGCGTCGTGGAAGGGCCCACCAGCAGGGTCAGAAGCGTCGCCATTTACTCCTAATTCAGTTGGTGGTGGACCTGGATCCGGAGGATACAATACACCTGGTGGTGGGACCAATTCAGGTGGTTTTCAAGGACCAAGTCCATTCCCTGGTGGAGCTGGAAGTCCAGCAAGTGGACCCGGATATCAAGGCCCACCACCTGGTTCAGGTACACCGCAGTATACTGCATCGCCAGCACCAAGTGGTTCATCCACACCTGGACCTGGTCCACCATCTAATCCAGGCGGATTTCCACCACCGCCAAACAACTCTGGACCATACAATGGACCTGGTCCAAGTCCATTCGGATCACCATCAGGTCCACCACAGTTTGTTGGTAGACCTGGATCTTCCGGGCCACCGTTTGTTCCACCCGGAGGTAATCCACATTTTTCATCGCCTGGTCAATTCCCTGGACCTCAATATGGAATGCCGCCTGGAAGCCCCTTTGGACCTGGCGGTCATCCTATGGGCGGTCCGATGGGTCCTGGACATCCGATGATGGGTCCCAGTGGACCAGTTGATAGAATGGATCAAGGGTAAGTCATTTATTTATAAAAATAAAACATTTTTACATAAATGATGATTGCTGAATGAATTATCAACTTTCACATAGTTATCGCTACACGAAAGAAGTTATTAATGAAGTGGCCAGAAAACTAATTAGATTTCGGCTAATTTTAGTTTAAATATTATATAAGATGAAATGAGGATGAAAACAAAAGGAAAAAATATGACTCTTTTAATAAAAACTATACAGAAAAAAAGTCTAAAGAACCGACACTTTAGTGCACCTGCGCTTTTTCAACCCTTCACACACGTTTCTTCGTGGTAAGCGACATTAGGGTAAGATGTAATTTATAGCTTTCCTAAACCCCTTTCAGTTCTTTTATCTTACAACCTATTCCCTTTCCCTACATTGCTTCATAATCTTCTCTCGTCCTTTAAACATTTTTTCCTTCCCTTTCACTATTAGGATTTGTTCTTCACCTCTCTTATATTCTTACCGCGTCAAAGGTTACCTCTTTATTGATACATTTGGTGGTGCTAACACCTTCTATAGATAATAATTTATTGCAGACTCTAAATAGTAACCGCCGATACACGAGATTTCGTTGTTATCTGTTCAAGGTTACATATTTTTATACATTGCATTGAGTTCTTCTTTCAGTAAAATATGTATTTTCTCGAGCTATTTTTCAAAAAAATGTAAGAACTGAAGGAAATTATTTGGAAATAATAGTTGTTTTATTAATCTCATTAATATACTATATAAGACCGTAAAAAGGACAAGGGTCATAGCGTTATCAAAGACAATGAAACAAAGTTTATATTGCTTGAAGAGTATAAAAGATGTGAGCAAGTCAGAGTATACGAAGAACATTAGGGTAAAGAAGAGAAAGAGAGACGCTTTATGGATAGAATGAAAGGAGTAATACCGGGACCAATTACTCGACAATTAGTTGAGTAAAGCAACAAGTGAACATCGCTATTAACTTTGTCTTTCTTACCCCATTATTTAAACACTATGGTATTTTATTCGAATACATTTTTTTTATTGACTGATTGACTTCTTATTCATTTTACGTTGAAACAAAATAAAAGATGACGTTGTAATTAAAACTTTCATATCAACCAAGTTTTGTTAATAATCAATTTTTCAACAACTTTAGATAGTTTCAGATAGAAATAAGTTGTTACGGATTGAAATGGATAGTTTCATTAATGAGGCATCGAAAAGAATGAAAGCCTACAGTTTTAGTGTGATTCAAATGGTCAAGAATTTGAGTGTTTTACTACTTTATTGAAAGGGAGAAAGTGAGAGAGAAAGAGAGAGTGAGAGATTGAGGTCATTCCTCTATTCGACCACCTGTGGAAACCGTATACGGACGTTTGCGTAAACGCCTTCATCACTTTCGGAGGGACGTAAGAACCCCATATTACTCTCGTCAATCTCTCTTGATCTCTTATCTTTTTCTTTTTTTTCTTTTTATCTTGCGGTCAATTTACTAAAATCAATTTCTAACTTGAAAAAAAGACTCGGTCGGTAAAATCATTTTTCCCGCCAGAATGATATTTTGGTATTTTTTACTCCAAAAACCGAATATAATTCTTATTTGAGTTCATGAAGATGTGTAGAGAGTAAGTACAACATGAATTCGTTTATTTCATTTGACCTTAATTGCACATTATAATGTCATAACAATGTTGATGAGTTCTGGAGTCGTTGAGTTTTTATTAAACGAAAAATTACTTAAAATTACAAATGGCAATTGTTTATGCTGTTATTTTGAAATAATACCAAAGGAAAGTTTAGTAACACATGAATTAAATACTTTTTTATTTCTATGGTGGTGGTGACAATAAATAGATTGTCAAGATACAAGTGTTCTTGTCGACGTAAATAACGATTCAAGTGAATAACGTTCTTGGCTAGGTGGTAACATCTATTTTCTAACGGCCATTAAATGTTAAATGGCCCTCGAAAGCTAAATTCCCAATTAAGGACTTTATTAATTTATTACAAAAAATTTTTAATAGAAATGACTTATCTACTTTTTAAATCTTTTGCGAATAATGAAATTATTTTTCACTCATTTTCTTGTTTAACCACAACTTCCCTAATCATTTTTCCATCTTTTCTCTATCAGTATTTTTGCTGATCAACAATAACTGTGTTCAAAATCTGAATGCATTTGTATGTGTCAATCATAATCATACAGTACCAGAAATTTATTTTGTTTCATTTTTTTGAAGGTTATACATGTGATTTTCCTGTACCGTTCTGTACAAAATAACTCATTGTGTATCTATAAAAATCATAGTATTCAAAATATTAATTTGAGAAAAATTAAAATTTTTTTATTACACCTGCATCAGTTGGTGACATTTTTTCTTTCATTTCCCCTTATAAACATATATATATATATATATATATATTACTTTTATTTTTTTTTTCCTACGTTCTCTCTTCCATCATTTCTTTTTTCTTTTTTACCGACGCAGTCCGACCCTAGTGGACAATTTCATTGCAATTGACAAGGGAGATTTTCAGTAGTTGGTCGAACTAGTTGCTATGGGCAACCCTAGACTCACAAAGTGAAAATATTGTCCTGTGAAAAGCCCACGATGAGGAAATAGGATGAGAAGGGGGAGAGTTTGCCCGGCGTAGGCGGCAGAACTTTAGAGGGATGAGGAGTCAGGGGTTTTCTTTCTCTTTCACTCCCACTCACTCACGTTCTCTTTCTCCTTTATTCTGCGTTAGAGAAAAATTCAATCCACAAGTTAAAGAGAATATTTCACTATTTCTTATCAAGAAACATCATTTTCGATTTTTAATTATTTGACAAAAATAAGAAACATTGGACATTTTTATTTTATTAGCAACGTTAAAGAATTACAAAAAAATAGATCTCTAAATGGGGAAAAAACGCCATAGAGAAGGTACTGAAAATCTGTAAGAAATGTTCTAAATGACAAAATATTGTCAACTACGTACAGTATTGAATATTTCTGTGTACTTTTGTTATAATTTAACGTTATCTAGGATGTAATTTTTTGTTGCTACAATTTATGAATATAAAATATTTGAATAATGAGCAAAAGAAAATTTTTAAAAAGATTAATTTTTTAAATAATGAAAATAAAAAAGTAGTGCGCGAAAGGTGAAGTGGAGAAGATGATTTTTTTTTACAATGAGAAAAAAAGACAAGAATGCGTTCATCTTTTTTCAATGCCCTTTTTGCTTAACTGCTTCTCTTCTCCTGCATTTGTTCTTCTTCTGCTCTTCCCCCCACTCTCTACTAGTGTGCTTCAACATTTGCCCTCTCTCGCGCGCCATCTCGTCGTCGCGTCTTTCTTTCTTTCTTTTGGAGTTTTTTCAATTCTTTTTTTTATTTCTCTTACTCCCTCTGTCGTCATAAGAATCTCGTGAAGACCGAGAAGACCCAACGACACGCGGCAAACAATGGCAGCGCGTGCACAAACACCCCCTTTCGTTTCTCAACCCGTAGACGCCATCTCACCTACTATGACCATGCGTCAGAAATGTTAGGTGGTGGAGGGTCAAAATTTCACAAAGTGGGGATAGAACAGGTTCGAATGAGTGGGAGAGACTAGTCTCGGTGAGCAGAGGAGAGTGGTATCGGGGATAGAAGAAGACTTCGTGTCGAGTAGAGAAGGGTTAGGCGGGAGCGAGACGCCAAATAGGGGGTTTAAATGAAAAAAACAAAAATAGTCGGGAGGGGAGAAAACTGGAATCTTGAGTAGCAACGACTGTGTGTAGTAATCGTAGAGAAGAGAACGACGCGAGAGAACCTGGGATGTTTTCAACCGATAGATCAGTTTCTCACGATGACATTATTTGTCACCCATCTCTGTCAAAAATACTTTTTTTTTATCCTTTTGTTCTAACTATTTGTATTCTATGATTCATTTTTTGCTACTTTGAATTATGAAAAAATCACTTTTTTTTTTACGGTATTGCTGGCTGAATAGTTCTTCAATCTACATTACCGACTAAGCTATTCTGAAACACTCTTATATTATAATCATTTGATGAAATACAGAAAAAGAGGAAAAATTTATAAAAATTTTCAAGGCTTACAAGTAAAAAATAAACAATTCGATGATAGCAATTAAAGCAATTTATTAAGTTTAAATTCACAGTATGAAATAAAATATGGAATTTTTTCGATTAATAATCATCTATTCAATCAATCGTAACATAGATGTAATGTATAACAAATATTCAAATATACATATATATATATTTATTTCAACATATGTATATAGTTGGTTATTCATGGTGGTTGGCCAATGTAGCGGGGGTGAGAGAGGGTGAGTCAAGTAAAAGGCAGAAAAGGGGATGAGGCTGAAAGGAGACATGGTGTTCGCGGATGAAGGGTAGGTGGTATGAGAAGGGCGAGAGAGGGTGGGTACGAGATATTGATCAAAAGCTACCCTGGCACCCAACTTCATTCCCCGTCACCCCTCTGTTAGCCACCCTGTTCCCACCCTCAACCCCATTCCACCCTACTAACCCCCACGGCCCGGACGAGCGCAACCAGAGATTCTCAACCTCCCGCCTACTTTTATTAATCAATTTTTTAATGAATTTATTAAAACATACTTTTTGAAATTATTTTTTTTATTCATCAAAAAGCCGTATTTTCTTGATAAAAGAATTTTCACGAATCGATTATATTAACGAATTAATCGACGTATCATTTCAATAAATTTGGTTTAAATTTCACTTTACTCAGTCGGTAATTTTTTCCAGTATTTTTGAACGTTATTTTTTATCATGGTATTAACAATTATTTTTCATATTTATTTTGTCATTTATCGTTGAAGGAAAGTACAATTAGAGAGTTTAAAAAATTTAACTCGGTCGATAATGAATCGTGCTATCAAAAATCCACTTTTTTGATTAAATTCCGTGTACTTTTTATTATTAGTTTGATTTTTAAAATAATTTCAAACGAAAAAATTTCAATAAAAGAATATTTATCACAATGTAGTTTTTATGGTCAGATTTCTTTATCGACAAATATTTAAAAAAGAAAATTACTCTATAATTGAAGCAACTATATGTAATTGATTCAAAATCGGAGGAAAGTGAAATAAATATTCAATTAAAGATGAACGAGTGAAAAATGTAAAAGATTTTGAGTTAAAGATTTAAAAGTTACGGCGTAGAGGAATAAAGGGAGCGAGACGAAGGTACATAAAATGAGTAAGCGAATAAGAAAATGAGTATGAAACACACGCGAAGAAACGGTGAGTAAATTCTCTTTCTTTTTTTTTCAGTCGGTCCTCTTTCTCTCCTCTATATACTTCTCGTAGGGGTCAACGTACAGGCGTACGGCGTGACCGAAATCACACATACAAATACAATCAGTTTAGTTGCAATCCATCCGTTCGGCTGTGACTTTTCTTCATCTTCATTTAACCTCTAATTGTTGTTGTTTATTCTATTTTTATTTATTGCAATATCTTTTTTTCGTTTTCTTCACAGTAGCAGAACATTAACAGAAATTTCAATTTTTCGCGCGTCTAAATGTTTTCTATTCTACTTTACCGACGTTTTTTAATGTGTAATTTCTCTTAATATTTTATATAAAATTTATTTCTCTCATTTATTTTTCTCCATTTTCATGATTTTCACTATTTTCTATATGCTGCTGCTAAATTTATTGAATATAAATTCCTATTTTACCGGCCCTTTTCGATATAAAATTCCAAATTAATCAATCAATTACATAAAAGAAATTTTTTATTTCGATATATAGAAAGAAAAATAGTTTTCATATAAGAAAAAGATTTATTTAAAATTTTTCATTTCTCAACTTTATTATTATCAAAGTTTTTTTGCTTGTTTATCTATGATGCTATATATTGATATTTACTTTTGTTTAAACATTTTTAATTTGAATAATTAATATTATTAGTTTTTAAAAATATTTAACGAGAGTTAAGAAATCATAGTAACTACTGATTTCTTCAAGTCAGTTCAAGCTCACGTGGCTTCCCCCACCTCCAACTATTGTTCCTACCACAGTCAGAACGTTCGTCTGTTGTCTCTCAGAGTTTTCCCCTCTTTTCCGCACACTATTGCTTCCTCCCCTCTATCGCTTTCTCTCTGTCTCTCTCTCTCTCTCTCTCTCTCTCTCTCTCTCTCTCTCTCACTGTAGTACGGAGTAAAGTTTGTCTCTATCTTGACGGCGTAGTAGCTCCAAACACCCAAGCGAACTGATCGAGGCGACCGTAGCGCCGACACACCCGCCAGTCTGCAGTAGCGCGACCGTTCGCTTAGACTGCGGTTCATAGATTATTGTGTTCTGTCCAAGACCGATAAAACTCGTGTCTACGTCCGGAAAATTAGCCAATTTATTTTTTATTCCTGTCATCAATAGAATAATAATAAAAGTAATTAGTTATCCTTAAAATTTTGTATTTAAAAAATAATAATAAATGAAAATAAACCAAAATAGTTGTGTTGAAAATAAAAATCCAAAGTAATTAGATAAATAATTAGTGTGTTATAAAATGTGGAAAATAAATGAAAAAAATTATTGGTGTGGACATGTGAGTTACTGTCGAACGCCAAGTGGCGATTGATAAAAAATAATAGCCAAAAAAAAAAATAGTTAATTAAGTAGTCAAAAAATATAGTGATATTTAAAATGTTGTAAATAAAAGAGAAAAAAAAAAAAATATAAGAAGCGACGAAAGCGTCGCATAGGGCAATGTGAAGCCACGTGGATTGGTCGTTAGGGAAGGTAGTGAGTGTCAAGAGTATGTTTATAATCGGGAGTCAGGTGTGAAGTGAGTTGTAAGGCCCCTGAGAGGAGTGAAAACGCGGGAAAGTGATTTTTTATTAAAGAAAAGCTTACTGAAAAGTATTAAGTGAAAAGAATATATTATATCTGTATAGATGTTAGAAAAAAGGTGAAAAAAGTGTTCGAATCGAAAAAAAACAAAAAATAGAGAAAACAATTAAGAAAAAAACTCTTAATAGTCGAAAAAAATTCCGAAAACGTCGTGGAGGGGGGAGTGATGCCTGTAAGGGTGGCGCAGCGCCCCCCAAGTCTTCTGCATTCCGGCCCGGTAGTCCCGAGCGGAGGAGCAGGATCGGGCCGGTGTCTCGGGGGGAGCTCGCCGCCATTGCCTTCGGTGTTGAGCCAATTGGCCGGAAATACAAGCAATAACACCAGTGGGGCCCAAAATCCATTACAAGCAATGGCCTCGGCAGCCGCGTCCTTAACACAATTAAACAACATGGCTAATGGACCACTGCCATTAGGTGGTGGACCAGGATCGAGTTTGCCTGCACCACAACCACCAACAACACCAACTCATGGGGGTCCACCTACTCCACATGGTCCAGTTGGTTCTGGGCCCCATTTAAATGGGGCTTCACCTAGTCCTCATCCGATGCCACCTCATGCTATGATGAGTGGTTCGCCACATGGGCCCCATTCACATATGCCTGGAACTGGTGGTGGTGGTCCATCACCACATCCACATCATCCAGGGCACATGGTTGGTTCACCCCATCATCATATACCACCTACGGGGTCTATGATGGCACCCGGAATGCAACCTCAAGGACCAATGTGTCCTCCTGGTGCACCTGGTCCAATGGGCCCACATTCACATCCACAACCTGGAGTCCCTGGTCAACATTTACACAATGACCCATTTTATTGTTCACCTTTCGGATCTCCATATTACAGGTATAGGAGAATTTACTAACATTATTTTTCAATCACTTCAATCAAGTGATTTGTGTGTTAATTTATTCATTATTATTCTTTTCTTTATTTTCTAAAATTTATATTTCTGTTGAAAAAAGCGTTTGCCATTGACTCTCCTTATTCTCAATGGAGAAATACATCAAATTTATGAGAAACCGTAAATCCATTAATAGCTGTCATTACACCAAAATAATTTTAAATATTCAGACAATTACTAATATTAATGAAACAACAACTTAAATGAGCACAAATATTGACAATAATGCTAAAGTGCTAGATACAAATAGTTTTTAAGTTAAAAAATAGTAGGCTATTAATGATAATTAGTGAACAAATGATTTGAAAACTTTTCTGTTTGATATGGGTTATGCGTTAGTGACTGTTGTTATCTTATCGCTCGTTCTCTCTTCGAGGATAAGACAGGCCTTGATCGCGTCTACGTTTGATTTCATTACTTTAAAACAAAAAAAAAAAATTAAGGAAAAAACATGGAATTTTGACAAATTCTATTCACATAATTTAATTAAAATTGAAATATTGTTTTCAATCAATTTCAATACATTCGTATTGATATTATTTACGCACAAAATATACATGTGTAAAAATTTTTTAATTAAAGAAATTTTTATTCTGCATGTAAATGTAAAAGAAAAAGACGAGAGGAAGTTGTATAGAACTCACGCTCCAAGAGTCCGTGACGAGGAAATACATCCTTAATCCAATTGCATACATTTAAATAATAAACAATAATAATGTCAGACAATATGATAGAAATTTCGAGTCAAAATTCGAAATCTTTATATTCAAGAAAAAATAGTCATTTATTGTTCTTGGCAATTTTTTGAATGCACACGTGACCTCGCAAGACCTTAGCTAAGTGTCTGTAGTATTTCCACGAGAGAACCACAGCTTCGGCCAATCTACCTGCGTACTACGAACCTCAAAAGGTTCTCAACTTATTTATCAGATGATAGTTTTGTTAACTAACGTTTTACAATTAACATATTATTCATATATAACTAAATAATCATAGAAAAAAATATTTAATAATGCATTTGTTTCAACATTCGATTGTGTGGTTCAATTGATAGTATATGTGGGTGTATGTGTGAAATTGTAGAAATTTTGTATTTTAAATTGCAATGAAAAATATTTTCAAATTGTTGAAAATATTATTACTAAATATTCGAAAGACTATGAGATAAAAGTGTTGAAAAGGATGTTTGAATTTTTCAATTCAATCGGATGATTGTTGTTTTGTTGAAATAGAGATGGTGGCAGTAATGTACGATGTAATTCGATGAAAAAAAGGACTTTTTTGACAATAATAAGAAAAATGTAGTGTTTAG
The DNA here is from genome assembly GCF_013357705.1 of Chelonus insularis. NCBI lineage: Eukaryota > Metazoa > Arthropoda > Insecta > Hymenoptera > Braconidae > Chelonus > Chelonus insularis. The sequence continues at coordinate 345,112 of NW_023276419.1, forward strand.
TGAGTGAAGCAGTGGCTTCGCGTTGGAGTTAGTTGGTCCGTGTTCTCAAGGCCGCCTCGTCGAATCCTCTTGCCGCTCTGTCCCTTCCAGTATCATCAGTAGCGTCTCCTACTTCTTTTACAACAAGTTGCGTCTCCTTGCCCCTACCGCCATCTACTTTGCGTTTCTTTCCCCTCAACATACTTGGCACAACTCTCTTGACGCTGCGCACACTCTCTCTCCATCCTTTTATTCTTTCCTCGCGTCACTCTACCTCTTGGCATCTACATTTTCTTCCTCTTCGACACTAGGCTTCGGACTCACCTCAACTTTTAACTCTTACCTCCCGTTGTACCGCGGCACACTGGATCTGTGAGAAATCGAGTATTTAACCGAGCCATCGTCATGTACTAACTCCATTTGCTGTCAATAATAACGGAAAATTATTTCGTTTTAAAATATTTCAAGACTTGATATTTGCAAGCTTTATGAAAATGACGGTCCTCAAAAGTATTCATTTTCGTACCTGAGAGGAGGACAATGTCACAATTTCTGTTATTACCTGCGCCAAAGTAACGGCATTAAGTTGAGGATTTTACAGTGGTTAAAGTTAAGATCCTACCTAGTGTATGAAAGTTTCTTGGAAGTCATTTCAATTATTTTTCAAACCATATTCTCTACATATCTCACTACATTTTCAACTTAAAAATTATTCCTTTAACAGATATAAATATTATTTTTATTTGACATTATGATATTTATCATAAAAACCATACAGTTAATCAAAATTATAATTAAAAATATTGAATTAGAGATTAAGTCTATTTTCATGATGGTACTTTTTTTGTTTCACACATTATCTTACCACAAATCTCGTCCTTTCTTTCTCAGGCGTCTTGATCAGTGACCCTGAAAAAAGCCTCATATGTATATGAAACCGGTAACTCAATGTCACCATGACAATTTTTTCCATTATTTTATTTTTCAAAGATACCTCTTTTGAATATTTCTTCAACTTGGTCTGTTGTATGTAATAGTCATTTCAGTTGAACATGTTTTTAGAATGCTTTTCATAATATAAAGGATTTAAACTGTTTTGAGTCGAGTATCAAAGAGTATTGAATCAAATAGAGAAGGGACATGACTTGTCAGGCGATCAGTTAGAAACACGTAACCTAGTTCCGTATTTGGCGTCGCTCGAGGTGACTTAAAAAAAAACTCATCATGATTTTCTAACATCACCGTGTCACTATGTTTTCATTTATTTATATATATATATATATATATTTCTTCTAATGCATTATATACTTTAGATCCTTTCTCTTATATGTATATATATATATATATATTTTTAAAGATACATTTTATTATATGTCAATGTACGTAATAGTTTTTCTCCAATTATTTTTCATTTTCTAATTAAAAAATTCACATTTGTCTAGTGCATAATATATTTGTTCCAATATATAAATTTGGCAGTCATTGAAATAGTTACGTTTAGATCCTTGATGCTTTTATAATATATATCGTGGTATGGCGTTTTGTATAGGAGCTTTAACTATATTTAGAATGATAAAAATACCATCGTGCCTCCCGCATGACGGAGGCCTCCTGGCCCGCCATTTCTAATTTAAACACGCATAGTTTTACTGTGAAAACTATGCAAATAAATGTCCCATAAAATAAAATTTTTTTTTACAAAATATTTATTAATAAAAATCTTTGCTACTGTTGTTAATGATGATAATGATGATGATGGTACCAAGTTGTAAGTAGTAAATAACGATTATTATTGATACGATAAAAAAAGAATTTTTTACAATGAGATGTGTAGTAAACATTAATATCGTATGTTAAATGAAAGGGTAAAAAAAGTAGTAGAGAATAAAAGTGATGATAGTACTACACCTGTTCTCCACTCACCGTTTGTCACTTGAAAAGCACGTGTCAGTAAATTAACACTGACGTATATTGTATATATGTAATACGCGGTTTACAGTACCCACCACCATGTGATATCTTACTGTCTAACATACTCGCTGCTATACGTGTGTATATAACATGACATGCCTATTAAATAACACGCATGTGACACTTGTGGCAAGTGATATGTTCTTCTGACCTTCAATTAACTTTAACATTTTGTTGTTTTTTATTTCAATTTTCGCATCAACCATCTAACAATGTTTTTATTTATGACCGTCAAATGACGGTCTGTATTGTATATATTTATAAAAAGAAAGATACACGGAGGGGAAGATTTCGGCGTTCAAATTTGCCCAAAATATGGTATAAATTTTATCTTACCATATATAACTACATAAAAAGGGTAAAATTTTTTTATATTTTGTCTTTTGAGTAAATGTCTCAATCAGCGTTTGAAATGGATCGAGTCTTTATAAGGGTCGAATAATGTGCGTGTCTTGACTTGTTAATGCATTAATTACCGATAAAAAAGATTATTGAATTAGCAATGATTTAAGTTGAACTGGTACATCGGATAAATAGAATGTGTTTTGATGGGAATAGGAGTGTAGGTGAAGCTGAAGGTGGTTGTTGGGTCCCAAGTTGGTGGCGAATGTTGTCACATGCATATGCATGTACTTAGTATGTGGATTTATGCATGTATCTACACATTGGCAACACATAGACTTCGCTTAGGTGACTAGCATTGATCGTCACTATACTACCCCATGACATAACCCCTAATAATACATACTCCCCCGATCATCATCATCCACTACCACCATCACCTTCTCTCTTTCTTCTGACCACTCGTCTTTCGTCTCGCATATCCACCACTGTTCTCCGTCCTTTGCCAACCCAATCTGCGACTTCAGTGGCGCTCAGTTTTACCTTCTAGTTGACTCTAGTTTACTCTTCAAGTACCAGCTGGTCGTCAGCTGATTGCTCAGACCACCAACACCACCTTATAGCCATTAGCTACACAAACTAAACCCATTAACCCAAAGCTTCATCAACTTAATCGGTTAAAATCTACCCAACTACCTCACCTCCTATTTTATTCATACATTTTGATTATTGTCTCCAATCTTATAAAACAACAAACACTTTTTCAAATAGATCATTTATTGAAAAAAAAAGAGTCATATTTTTCTAAAATTTTCATTATATTAAATGAATGAAAAATATTATTAAATAGTATGAATGAGTTTAATTAATAGTAGGCGAAACTATCACAAAATAAAAATATACAAAACACATTTATTTAACCGAAAAAAAGAAACAAATAAATACACAGCACCTTAACATGACCAATCGGTCTGGCCTGACAGATCGTTACCTGTCCCCAGGAGGCACACGCCGTACTTTGGACAACCGGATATCAGACTTTACGAGCTCAACAAGAGGTTACAGCAGCGGACTGAGGTAAGCCAATGATAATTAATCAATTAAACTTCATTAATTAGTCAATCAATCAAATTTAATTAGCTTTAATTAGTTTAAATTACCATTCATTAAATGAATCAGTATTCATCTTACCATCATTTGGTACTTGACTCTGTCTTATCATTTTTTTCTGTTTTCTATTCTATCATATACATAGCTCAACTATATTGGAATCTAAGCATTTAATGTGACCAATTATTGCTTTATAAACCTTTAATCATATTTGAAATTAGTTTATATCAACATTTATCATATATTTATTGCACACTGTTGGAAGGGATTTATTACTTGTTAAAATGAATGATTTTTAACTGTTAAGAAATATTTCTTAACAGTTCATAAATCGAAATTCGCAACGCCACCTAACCTTATATCGACTAGAACTATCATATTCATCGATTCACCTTTTATAACCAAACTTTTGATCTTATCCATTTCGACAGTACCAAACTTAAATGCTCTATTTGTCATTGATAGAAAAATGCATGAAATTGAACTAAATCTTAATCTCATTTCGATATTATGTCATTCCATATTACTAAAATCATATAATCCACAATGAAATATGGATTATATTGGTATCATTATATTTCTTAACAGTTGATAAATATTTTTTGTACTAAGATAGGGATATGTTTAATAGATATTATTTTCAACTGCTAACAATCTCTTCTATCAATGCAACATCTAATATGAAAAATTGATACTCTTACCAAGATATCAAAATAGTTGAAAGATAGGGTTGGAATTAGCCCAAACATTGGTGAATACCCATACACACAAAAGTTAACGAAAATATTTTTAAAAAAATAGCTAAAAGATTAATGGGTAAGTGTGACATTCGCGGTCTTCCAAATCCTGTGGTCATTGGTTTGGATGTGGCAAGAGTCTAAACCCCTTCTTTTACCGCGGATTTGCTAGGGCCAACCTGACGTGTCACGTGCTCATAAATCATCTTTTCTCGCTCTACATCGTGTGGAGCATCTACTGTTGTGCCATATCCCATACTCGTGACTGTACATTACCAGAAGCATGTCCCACCGTGGAAAGGGACGACGTTTAAATCCTGTGGCTTTCGACCATTGAGTTGTTGGAAAAATTGAAATTAAAAAAAAAAAAAAAACTGTTTTTCCGATATTTTGTTTATGCTCACTGATAGAAGTCTAATCATGTATCAACTATTAAGCACAGTGTCTTTCCTTTTTGAATAGTTGACGAATATAATTGAACCAATACAACTGATACTTGATTGTGTTTTCATGTCACGATGCCATATGTTTATTTAATAAACCCACTAGATTTTTATCATTAAACTAATTGATTGACTGTGTTTAAGGTTATATTTGACTTTTGATCAATTGGAGGTTAGATGGCGCTGTGAGACGCACGTTTTGATTAATTGTCACGAAATATTTCTTAACTAAAAAAAATTCTAATTTGATTGTCATTGATATTGAAGCTCTCTTTAATATTGAAAAATATTTGTTAAAAAGAAATAAACAATATTTCATCACTCACAAATAATCAATAAATCTTAAATGAGTATTTTTCTTTTTATCCAACCTGTTAACAAATAGACTTGTTCGTCATAATGATTTATTTTAGTTAGCTGTTATTTTTGATGAGAGGGGGCATTTGATGATGACAAGATAGAAAATGGCATCTGTGATAGATATTTTGGAAAATTTAGCCGCGAGTCAAGGGAGGAAAGAAAGAACGTAAGAAAGAGAGATAGTAGTCAAGTTGTTTACAGGTTGTAATAGTGCGTAACAAAACAAACCGCCAAGTTGAGAACCTTCATGGGAGCCCGGGTAATAAAATGAGGGCCCCTGCCCTCCCTCGGGGGTGGGTCGTCTCCCCCCTCGATAACCCATATTGTACCCCTCCCCGCTCTCCTACTCTACTCCTTGTGTCTCCTCTCACCGGCGGCCCGCGGCCGTATATACTCCAACTAACCGAACCAGTTTTGTCCAGGTTCTAGGACGCCAAAGGCAAATAAACGACCTTCAATTGTTCTCGATGATATTTATGAAAATTCATCAAAAATGGTGGCCATAATCACATGATTTTTTACTTTATTTACATATTTTTTTCAAATTATTACAACTATTATTTAGATTTTTTATCGATTTTTACAGTTTATATTAGAGGTAGAATTAATGGACAATACTTTTACTGTCGTGTATATACACGATCATATACCACCCCTTAGTCTCCCTCACCCTCTCTCTCCTACCTACCTCTCTTTCTCTCTCTCTCTCTTTCCCTTCCTAACAACACTAGGGTGGTACAGTCTATGAGAAAAATTATTTCTCGTACATTCCACACTAAAAATATTACTCAACTATTTTACTTATTTTCGTTCATTATTTCATTATTATTATTCTTTTTTTCTCATCTATTTTTCACTCGAAAAACCAAATATTACTTTTACCAAACCATTTTTACAAATATTACAAAATATTTATTATTAATGTATTGTAATATTATGAAATTTAAATATTAAAACAAAATGATTATTTTAAAAAAATATCTTCATTTGATATATATGGAGATTTTCGATGAAACTTTGATGCCAATTATTGATTGTTTGTCAATTGACATTCCTTTGATCGATGATAGATAATGAGATGGAGAAAAATAGTAAAAAGACTAAAAAGTCGTATATAGAATCAGCATGGGGTTGATTGAGAAAAGAGAATGCAAAACAAAGTATATTTAGGGAGTAAGTAGAGGATGAGACCACACTACACACTGTAAAAGAGGGAAGGGTCAACGCAAACTTGCCAAAAATATCAATTTGTAATGCGGGAGTGGCAACAGTTTGCTTGATTTGGCATCAACACTAGATTAACTACGAAAAAAAATGATCAATTTAGTATTCAATATTATTTAAACTCATCTTACACTAATTTCTTTTACTTCATTTACTAAATTTTCCATCTCATCATTATTTACTAAAACTATTAATCATTTTTAAACATAAATAAAATAAAAAAAAAAATTAAATAATGTGTAATTGTTTACAGGAAAGTGATAATATTTGGTGGGATTCATTTGCAACGGAATTTTTTGAAGATGATGCAACTTTAACACTAGCTTTTTGCCTTGAGGATGGACCTAAAAGATACAGTATGTTATTATTATCATAATTTTTAATAATTAAATTAAGTAAAAACAAAAAAAAACATCATTTAATAACTTGTATTATTAATGTATGTAATATTGATTAAAACTCATTATTGATTATTTTTTCATCTTTTTTGTTTTGTGTAGCATATTTTTAATATCTATATTTTTTTTTATTTATAGCGATAGGAAGGACGTTAATACCTAGGTACTTTCGCTCGATATTCGAGGGCGGTGTCACAGAGCTTTATTATCATATGAAACATCCGAAAGAATCGTTCCACAATACAAGTATAACACTTGATTGCGAGCACTGTGTTATGGTGACGCATCATGGGAAACCTCCATTTATGAAGGTATTTTTTTTTTCTCGCACAAATATTCTCTATATGATTTATTTAACAAAATGATTTTTATTAAAAATCGAAAAAATTATGAATTTATAATAGGTTTGCACAGAGGGTAGGTTAATATTAGAATTCACATTTGACGACTTAATGAGGATAAAATCGTGGCATATGTCTGTAAGAACACATCGTGAATTAGTACCAAGATCAGTTGTGGGTATGCACACGGCACAGCAAGATCCTACTATGTTGGAACAATTAAGTAAAAATATTACAAGACAAGGCATTACTAACTCTACGTTAAATTATCTCAGGGTAAGCAAATTAATATTAATTTTTTGTTTTATTTTCATAAAAATTTTTCTTTTTAAAAATCCATGATTTTTGTATTACAGTTATGTGTAATTTTGGAACCAATGCAAGAACTAATGTCGAGGCATAAAGCTTACGCATTATCACCACGTGATTGTTTGAAGACAACGTTATTCCAGAAATGGCAGAGGATGGTTGCGCCGCCGGGTAAGAGAGGTAGAAAGACAGTTGCTTTACATGAAAAAAAAAAAAACCAAATAAACATGTACAAAATATCTATTGAATGAATAAAATAAAAATAATAACTAAAATATAAGTAGGAAACAAATTGAAACAAAGACAAAACAAAGACGTAAAGTATCTGTCTTCTTGTCTATTGTGTGAATGCATGTTAAAAATAAAATTAAAAATTAAAAATGATTTATCAACTAATAATAATAATATAAATAAGAAAGGTGGTAATAATCATGAGTACAAAAAATTATATAATATAGATTAATTTATTCATTAATAATATATATATATATATATATATATATATATATATATTAGAGAAAAGAGAAATATTTACATTAATAATATATTTGGTTAATTATCTCATTAATATTATAGTATCAAAAAATAAACGAATAATTAGTATAACGTTTAGTAATGATGATTTTTTGTTTAATCTTCAATAGAATCACAAAGACCTGCTAATAAAAGAAGAAAGCGAAAAGGCAGTACGTCAGGACCAGGAAATAATGCTCCACCAGCTCCAAGTAAAAAGCGTTCACCTGGACCAAATTTTTCGCTAGCGTCACAGGCAAGTTTGAAATTTTAAATTTACATAAATAATATAATCATTTTTGTCAATCAAATTAAACAATTGTAATAAATATTTTAATTTATTGATTAGGACGTAATGGTAGTTGGTGAACCATCTCTTATGGGTGGAGAGTTTGGAGAAGAGGATGAACGACTGATAACTAGGCTAGAAAATGCACAATATGATGCATCAAACAGTTTGGATCCTCATGGACATGATACAACAGGAGGACCCCCACCACATCCACATCAATTTCACTCAGAACCAACACCTGGTAATTCTTGGCCTCCTGATCGTGGTCCAGGACCCCCACCGGGTGGTCCTGGTAGTCAAGTTAGTAGCTGAACAACTTTTTTCTTCTTTTATTAAACAATCAAGTTATTATAAATTCTGAAAGTTACAAAATAAAAATATAATAAATTATTAGATATTAATTTGAATATTCTAGGGTGTCCAAGGTAATCAAGGTGGTGCAGGTGGAGGTGTTCAAAATACACAGGACACAAATCAACAACAGCAAGACAAAAAAAGCCCCGCGGTGAGCCAGTGAGGCCAGGAGTCCCCGCGCCCCCCAACAAGGGGGCGGCGGGGGCGCAGGCCCAAAAATGTGGCTCCCTAGCGGGGCGAGAATTTTAACATTTCACCTTCCTCTTCTTACTTCATGCCCATTAATAATTTACATTATTTACAACAACAACTACAACAACAACAACATTTGCAACGACAGTGTCAACAATTGCATCAGATTCACAGTAATAATGTAACACCATTAACAACAAAAATATCAACATCATCAATAGTACCAACAACTTCAACTGTATTACCGACAGAAACTGCTACTCCATCGGTATTATCAATTGTTCCAGATTCATCAACAATGTTAACAACGGTTGATAATATTTTGAGTATTAACAGTCTGCATTACCGACAGAATTTAACAAATAATAGTGATATTAATAAAAAAATTCATAATATTAATAATGATAATACCAATTCTGTCGGCAATAATGATTTTGTAAAATCAATTCTACCGATCGTTGATAACTCACAAGAACAATATCAAAAGAAACAATCGCCAATTGTTGATAAACAATTAATGAAAAAAAATAATAGTGTTAATGATAATGGTAATAATACTATTGATAACAATAATGATAATATTAATAGTAATAGTAATAGTTATAATAATAGTAATAATAATATTAATAATAATAATAATAATAATAATAATAATAATAATAATCGTAATAATATAATAAATATTAATAAAAATCATAATGATAATAGTAATAATGATAATATTACTAATGATAACAACAATCATGTTTTAATGAATCTGCCACATCAACAACAACAACAACAACAACAACAACAACAACAACAACAACAACAACAACAAGATCCGATACAGAATATGTTACAACAATTGTTGTATTTACAACGACTAGATTATTTTTTAAATCAACGTGGAAATATTTAAAAAAAGGTCTTAATTGTGTATGATATTCAAAGAGAAATTTTAAAAAAATATTTCATATTACTTTTAATTTTTCAGTGTTGCAAATCTGCTGTTTTGCTCATCAAATTTTTTTAATTTAATTTATTTATCATTCTTTCTTTTATCTCTTCAATTAAGAAATTCACCTAAAAAACTATAAATATTTTTACAGTTATTAAATAATTGTGTACACATTCAGATTTATAAGTTGGTATGTTTTTGAATCTACATTCGATTAAAAAATAAAAAAGATATTTATTAACACAATTAAACAACAAATGACGAAATAATCAAATAAGAATGCAAAAGTTTATTGATTCATAATAATGAAATTTATGATGAGAGTACAAATGATTTTTTGAATAAATACATGTTTATTTTATTTTTTTATATATAAAAATTATTTAAAAATTTAAGATGCTGTCGGTAATGCAAAGCCATAGATTACTATTTAATTTTACTGTCAGTTGGTATATAAAAAAATATTTTGTAACTTTACAAAATAATAGGCAGAAAGTCACCGAATTATTATACATAAAAGTTGTGATGCAAATAGAGACCAAATGAATATTTATAAAAGGAAAATAAAAAAAAAAGAACAGGATTCGATCAACTGCAAATGAAAAAAAGAAAAGTACAATTAATGAAAATTGAAGAAGAGGAAGAGGAAATAAATGAAATCAATATGAAAAAATTGAGAAAAGAAAAAAAAATAGTAAATCATTAGGAAAATAAACAACAGTAAATAATAAAAACAATCAGTATATTAAGAGGTCAAAAATGAAAAAATATATAATGAATGTAATGAAAGTGAAGTTAAACACGGCAGTTTTGAAGTGAAAAAAAAAGTTAAAATCTGTAATAAATAAATAGATAAAAGTTATACAATGAGGTAATAAATGGTAGAATGAGTAACTAATTGACAAGTATGAGAATAAAATTTCAAACAAGAAAATATGAAGTTTAATGAATGAATGAATAACAGATGATAAATAAATAAAATAATTAATTGATAAATAAATTGAATAAAGAATATGTCTAATTGCTCTTGCTCCAGCTGTGAATGAATCTCTATCCGTCAACAGTATTGATTATCGATATAATAATTAATTAATTAATTGAAAGCAACTAAATAATGATTGAACGAAAAACAAATATTATTATTATCATTGTCATTACAATTGTTAATTATTTAAAATTAAATCGACAAATCATTGTAAATTGTATCATTTAGAAAAAAAATTACGATTATTATTAAATATTAGTATTATTATTTTATTATTACTGAAAATAGAAAACAAAATAATTAAAAGCGTGTATAATTGAAAACAGAAGTAAATTCGTTAGAAAATTAATTAATTAATTATAAATATTAAGTATGATATAATGTGTAATATGTAATTTTTAATGTAATTTAATAAGATAAACATAAAAAAACCAATTGAAGGTGTAATATGTAATTACATGATATGTAAATGTTCAAATTTTTAGGGTAGAATTTTCAATTCCCCTCTCCCCTCCCCCCCAAACTTTCCAACTAAATAATAACTAAAAATCAATCAACTAAAAGAACCGTGAATATAAATAACACATAAATGAAAAAAATAAAAGTTAAGTAAGTTTGTAAATGCATGTTGAATGTGAATGCTAAATGACTGAATGTCGTGATTAAATTTCACAATGAATTATTATACAAACTACAAACTTAATTCCAAATTACACAATGGTTATTATTATTATTATTATTATTATTATTATTATTATTATTATTATTATTATTATTATTATTATTATTATTATCATTATCATTATTAGATTTATTTACTAAAAAAATTAATTTATTTGTTAAATTAAACAATATTTAATTTTCTTTACATTTTAAATTATATTTAAATTAAAGAATAAAATAATTATTGAAGAAAATTTAACTTAAAAAATTATATAGTTATTATTATCATTATTATTTGACTATCATTTTTTCATCAATACATCGAGTCATCTTAATGGATAAACGATGTTGCTTTATGATTTATTGGTCAAATTTTATTTGGGATTGATTTATTTGAAATATCATGTGTATGATAAAAAGTTAACTAAACATAAAAACATGAAAAATGCAAATAAAGAAAATTGTATAAAATTATTAATATTATTTTTTTTTTTCATCATTATTATTATAAATTAATAAATATAATGATTGTAACAATTGAGAAAAGAAAAAAGAGCAAAAGACACGAGTATAGTTGAATAAAATCAACACTAAATGTTAATATTTTTTTGAATATTATTGTCAATGAAATCTATTGAAATTAGTTATTATCATTTTTTATATTTATAAAAATTAAAATATTTTACAATGATATACATGGTGATAATTTAAAGCAACTATGGTGAAATGAAGATGGAATATTCATATTCATTATTAAATTAAAAGATAAAAAAAAATGAAAATAATAAAAAAAAATTCACAAGTAAGTCATAGGAAATTTTTAATTGTTAGTAAAAAATAAAAATAATAAAAAAAAATTTTTTTCGTGATTTATTTCATTATTGTGTCAATCACTTTTCTTATTGTCTTTTCTTTTTTATATTTAGTGGTGAAAATTTAAAATTATATTAGTTTCAAATTTGCACAATAAAACTGTAAAAATATTTACGGTTATTCTTGCGACTTGTATGCAGAAAGCGGTCATCCTCAGGTGGGTCGGAGCCCTCGGATCCCTGGCCAGATACATTTGACAAATAGCAAAATAATAATAATAACAATAATAATAATAATAACAATTGTAATCATAATAATACTGTGATTTTATTATCGTAGTTTTTCTAAAATTAGCACGAAAAATGATATTTAAATTCAACAACATTCCCGCTCTACGTATAATATTTAATTGAAAACTCATAAATATGTCCGTCTTTTATTTAATCATATTTTTTACTCTTCTTTCGGAAAGTAATTAAATTTTTTTTTAATAATCAAAATAATTAAATGTCAAAATGTTAATTAATTAAAAATTTAGATTTTTTTCGACTCGACAGTTTCACAGAAGTTTCCGGATGTTTCTATGCATTGCTCTTTTCTCTTGAAAAACACGTGACAAAAAGTGACTTACAATTGGTTAATTCAATACTAAAAACAATTCTATTGGCCCCAGAGTGTCTTCCATTTGTGACATGCGTATTAAACCACGGTGTATCAAGTATTTAAGCTAACCATTGCATCATACACGTGAGAACGAACGTAGAAACAGCGTTTCCGGCGTAGTTGCTGAATTTTCGTGTAACACGAGTTCTTTAGAGTTGCCGAATCAAATAAAAGAAGTAATTATCAAGTTTTTTGACAGACACAATCGATAAACAATTAATTGGAGTACAAGAATATTCAAAATGTTGGCTGTGTCAAGATTATTGTCACAAAGATGTATGGGAGTAAGTCATGACGCTAAACGACGACATTTTAGTACAATCCTCAGAAACGTGAGTACATTTAATTCTTTAAAAATAGATATTATTTTACAACAATCACCATTAATTATACACTTTTAATCATTTCCTATCCATTTTTACTTTAAATATGTATATACAACAACTCCATGTTTCATTATATTTATAGAAATATAAGTTATTTTATTTTTTATTAATTTTTTTAAATAAATAACTTTTTTTATGTCTAAATAATGAATTTATTAATTTTTATGATGCATTTAACGTATGCTAAAATAATTATAGTATTTTATTGTTCAAATATTAAGTTATTATTAAATAAATTATTTTAGGTTATCTATTTTTACTGTTCATAAATAAAATGCTATTTATTCTTTGTTTTATTAAAATAATAATTTTATACTATCTGAAATTATTTAAATTACTCTAAAATTAAAAAATGGCATACACCAAAGAGCTTATTATTAACTAGCAAATCAATTCCATAAGATTCAATTATAGTTTTTTGTTTTTTTTTTTTCCCAACTATTATCACATTAGATACTGATTATACAGATTGTTTTATTTATTTATTTATTTTTTATAACTAATAATGAATCTTCTCATTCAATTTTCCTAGGTTAGGATTGCATCTTCTCGCGTAATATGTTATTTTAAATACTTCATTCAATTATGTCCTCAATTAAAGTTCGAAATTAATGTGTAATTTCAGTTATTTTATGTAATTAATCATAAATATATAAAGATATTGATTTATTTTTCAGTCTATCGCACCAACGTTATACGTACCGCAAAGACAACATGAAATTCAATATCGATACAAGTAAGTTATTCAAATTAAAACTCATCTAAAAATTTATTCGAATTGATTTATCACTCTGGTTAGGTCTGATGGTGTCAAAGGTGCAGTCATTGGTATCGACTTGGGAACAACATTTTCATGTGTTGCGGTTATGGAAGGAAAACAAGCTAAGGTTATTGAAAATGCCGAAGGATCAAGAACTACACCATCTTATGTTGCTTTTACAAAAGGTATATATAAAACTATTCATTGATTTGGAAAAAACAAAACTAATTAATAATGTTCCTTAAGAGGGTGAACGACTTGTTGGTATGCCCGCTAAAAGACAAGCTGTTACCAATGCTTCTAATACATTTTACGCCACAAAACGATTAATTGGTCGACGATTTGATGATGCTGAAGTCAAGAGAGAAATGTAATTAATTTATTAACATATTAATATAAAATTTTATTCATTTTTATTAATTATAATATTTTTTAGGAAAACTGTGTCATATAAAATAGTGAAAGCGTCGAATGGTGATGCATGGGTGCAAGGTGGTGATGGAAAAATGTACTCTCCAAGTCAAATAGGAGCTTTTATTCTGATGAAAATGAAGGAAACAGCAGAAGCGTATTTAAATACTCCAGCAAAAAATGCTGTTATTACTGTACCAGCTTATTTCAATGATTCTCAACGACAGGCCACCAAAGATGCTGGTCAAATTGCTGGTTTGAATGTTTTGAGAGTCATCAATGAACCCACAGCAGCTGCGTTAGCGTATGGCATGGATAAAACTGACGATAAAATGTGAATATATTTTTTGAAAATGAATTTATCTTATTCTTAAATCCTATTTTTATCATGATGTTGATTATTTTTCGTCTCTGAAGTGATGAAAATCATGTTGAATATATTTTTTCTGATTATTCGAGTTATTAAATTAATATAATTTACAACAATTGAACATAAAATTAATTTTGATCAATGATTGATATTTTTTTAGCATCGCCGTCTATGATTTAGGAGGTGGTACCTTCGATATTTCAATTCTCGAGATACAAAAAGGTGTTTTTGAGGTTAAATCAACTAACGGAGACACGTTCTTAGGAGGTGAAGATTTTGATAATGCTCTAGTAAATTATCTTGCTTCTGAGTTCAAAAAAGATCAAGGAATCGATGTGACCAAAGACACGATGGCTATGCAACGTCTTAAGGAAGCATCGGAAAAAGCTAAAATTGAATTATCAAGTTCACTTCAAACTGACATCAATTTACCTTATCTAACGATGGATGCTGGTGGACCGAAACATCTAAACTTGAAATTGTCACGCAGTAAATTTGAAAGTTTAGTTGGTGATTTAATCAAAAGAACTGTCCAACCATGTCAAAAAGCTCTTTCTGATGCTGAAGTATCGAAGAGTGATATTGGAGAAGTTTTGTTAGTCGGTGGTATGACACGTGTACCGAAAGTACAAGCAACGGTTCAAGAAATTTTTGGTAGACAGCCATCGAGAGCTGTTAATCCTGATGAAGCTGTAGCTGTTGGCGCTGCTATTCAAGGTGGCGTTTTGGCTGGAGATGTTACAGATGTTCTATTACTTGATGTCACACCATTATCACTTGGTAGAGTATCAATAATTAATCCATCTATTTAAACTACCACTCGAATATTTTTTTATCAATGATGTTTGTAAAATTCTAATCTTCTCTCTGAGCTTAAAAGATGAATATCGAGATAACTGAGGAAAAATGTCAATTTTTTAAATAATAATTCTTTCTTTTTGCGAACAATTGTGGACAGGGTTTTTTAAAAAAATTTTTTTTCAGGTATTGAAACTCTTGGTGGTGTCTTTACACGTTTAATCTCTAGAAATACAACAATTCCAACCAAAAAGAGTCAAGTATTTTCCACCGCAGCTGATGGCCAGACTCAAGTAGAAATCAAAGTCCATCAAGGAGAACGTGAAATGGCGTCAGACAATAAACTTTTAGGACAGTTTACTCTAGTAGGAATTCCACCAGCACCACGAGGAGTTCCTCAAATCGAAGTCACTTTTGATATCGATGCCAACGGAATTGTCCATGTATCAGCTAGAGACAAGGGAACTGGTAAAGAACAGCAGATTGTTATTCAATCGAGTGGTGGATTAAGTAAGGATGAGATAGAAAATATGGTGAAGAATGCTGAACAGTATGCCAAAGAAGATAGAATAAAAAAAGATCGTGTCGAAGCTGTTAATCAAGCTGAAGGTATTGTTCATGATACTGAAGCTAAAATGGAAGAATTTAAAGCACAGTTACCACAAGAAGAGTGTGACAAATTAAGGGATTTAATTAGTAAAGTTAAGGACACATTACTAAGAAAAGATGAAATGGACCCAGAAGAAATCAAGAAACAAACAAATGAATTACAACAAGCTAGTTTGAAATTATTCGAAATGGCATACAAAAAAGTAAGTCATTTTGACAGCCGTTTAGTTCATTTTTCGATGAAAACCAACTCTAATTTTTATTATACTATTATATTTAATAATAAATATTTATTAATAATTTTTTTGTTCCAAATTATTAGATGGCAGCAGAACGTGAAGGACAGAATCAAGGCTCACAACAACAAGATGCTAGTGAACAACAGGGAGAACAAAAGAAGGAGGAGAAGAATTAAATATTGAATTATTACATTAGAAATTTATATAAAAATAATGTTAAAAAAATGGCATAAAAATCCGTACATTCTCTCGTTAAGTTTTTTATTTCTCTTTTCTTTTTTAAATAAAAAAAAATAAACAAAAAAATAAGCCGAAAGGGAAAATATTTCCTATTTTCTTGTATTGCTAATTTACATAATTTGTAGTTTCTTTTTGTACTTGAATGAATCTAGTGAAACGAAATAATTAAGTTCGTTAATTGTTAATATTAAGTCGTAAATATAATGTTTGGATAATGAACGCATAAGACTTAGTGTAGATGATGATATAATACGATTATCAATAAGACCAAGAAAATAGAAAAATAAATTTTCTTTTTATTATGAAAAATGGTCACCAATAAAATGCTATTTTACGTTGGATAATCATTTTATTTATAAGTAAGCAGACAAAGAATAAATACATTTATATTCAGAAAATAATATTTTAACAGAAATAACAATTATGTACATTGTGTATATATATACAATATATATATATATATTATACTTAATGAAAATTTCTAAAAGATAAATAAACAGCAAATAAAACTTTATTCTGACTAATCGTTATTTCAAGTTAAAAAGCAAGGTTTGTGTTCTTGATTTGTCAGTTGAGATTAATTGACAATAAATTATTGATTACTTCGAAACAATTCACCAGATGTCTTCATATTTTATCACGTTACACTAAATAGTATTAGTGTAAAATATCATCAATTTTCCGTTAAAAAAACAAAATTCATCGATTCCATAGCTTTCACTGATTATTCAGGAATCATTATTGAATATTGTATTATTCCGAATGATGTAGTTTTTGATTTGAAAGCCAACGGTCTTGTTTCCGTCATAGAAGTAAATAATGTAGACAAAGTAAATGGTTTAATCAACTAGTTTTTTAAAAAAGAACATCTAAATGCTTCTGGAGATTTATTTTTTGACGTCGCAGAAGCTGTGATGAATAGAAAAGAATACTCTTGGTCTATAAAAGTATTAGAACCTATGATAAACAGTAAAAATTGTAGTCTAGTTGTCGTTTGGTTGCAATATGTTAAGTGTTGGGTAGGATGTCACAAAGTTTTTATCTCAACTTTTAGAAGCAAAACTTCAATTATTAACACTCTACAAGTGTATAAATTTCTATGATTGTGCTGTAGATATTTTAAAATGAGACCTTGATACTGATGTAACTTATCTTGATGCTTTCTATTGCAAAACAATACTTCTGTACAGAGAAGAGAGACTAGCATAGAAGTCCAATCCTGGGTTAAAAATCCGGACCATGGAGAATATAATAAGGAAACCGCACTGACGTTGGGGAAGTAGGCAAAATAAGCAAAGAATACTGTATTCTTTGAAATAAGTACAGTACCGGACATAAATGCTGTTTAATTTTTTGAAGGTTATACATGCAATTTCCCTATACTGTCCTATAGAAAATCACATAGCATTTATGTCCGGTACTGTATCAAAAAGTAGAGTTGTAGGGTAGTACATATATGTAATACTCCTACATTGCTAGTCGGTATAGGGAGGGAGACTTAAGCATTACGGTGCAGACATATATGCGTTTGTCTCACTTATTATACGCTGCGACTTGTGCGCATGATCGTGAATGGAGTGTGCGCATTAGATAGCATTTTAATTTGTACAAGGAATGAGATAGCATCCTTTGCAAATAGAATAGCGTCTGTTTTACATATAAAATAGCGTCTGTTTTACATACTACATCCAATTTTTTATATATTTTAATTGACTTCATTACTTATCAATTCCCCATTTTTTCTAAAATGCCTGTTTCAAATATGTTGTTCATTTGAATGAAGCTGCTTATAAGAAGTAGAATATGCAAACTTCATTTTAAAAAAATAAAATAAAATCTTTTTTCATTAACAAAGAAAAAAAACATTCCTATTTGTAAATTGTTGAAAATTAATTTCAGAGCTCATTAATGCTACATTTGTTAGAAAGTAAACTTTTAAATTATTAAATAAAGATATTTAAAACCCAATAGCTTGTATACTATTTATAATTATCATTATCACATTTTAATTGTATTTAGTGATTAATAATTGTCATAAAAATATAAACAGGAAAAAAAAATATTTTTTAAATTAATGATCATGATTATTTATTTATCATCATCACATTTATATATAATTAAAAAATAGGAGAGCAATGTTAACTATTGTGGTGATGTACAAAAGTGATTAGTATGTAGTTTGTAAAATCTAATACAAAAATAATAATTTAAAGGAACAATAATTGACTTAATTATTATTTTTTGCATTTATTACATGTTATTTTATTACTGTGGATGTTGAGTCAAACTCAAGGAGTTGGGGCAGCTTGGGGAAAAGACTTTAAAATTTTAATTCTCCAAATACTTTCAATTGTAATTTTTATAAAACAAGTTAATTTGTACTGGTATTTAAAAATATTATTTATAGTCATCGAATTGAATTAGGATTATTGAACAATAAAAATTAATTTGTTCTTACAACTTTAGATTATTTTATTTATTATAAATTTATTTACAAAGAAATAATATATAGATATACCTTTGAAATTAGATATTAAATTATTATATATAAATGATTTAATTATTATATATGTTTAAACAATTATTAATTGAAGTTATTCTACTAATAATAATAATAATAATAATAATAGAGAAAAGAAAAGAATGAAGAGATTTGAACACCCGAGACTCACTGCCGGAGTCGGGAGCTTTACCGCTAAGCTAAAAAGCATACAAAATTCAATTTACCATAACTTACTTTTAAGTTTTGAAAGAGAGGTGACTTGCCCTTCTCCAATTGCCAATTCTCCCTCTACGGTAGTGGCGCTTGCGCACAACAGTTCAAATGAAAAGAAAGAGACAGAAATATTCATTTTCTGTCTCACTTCATAGGCCACGCGCCCACTTACGGGAACTAGCAATATAGGAGTATTAGATATATGGACATATGGGGTAGTACACAGAAACGCAACAAGCGGCGCTGGCATCAGGAAGCGTCGAAATAAAAAAGAAGAGAGGGCATATAAGGCGGAGCATCATAATTGAGAGGAGGAGGAGCATGAAGACAGAAAGTGGTTCCCTCTGAGGGACCGAACTCGAAGCAAAATAAAAAAATAATAGAATTGAATTGAATACAAAATAATCTGAAATCAACTCCCTGCGTAGAAAAAAAAATTGTTCAGAAAAGTAATTTAAGAAAAACAAGAAATTGACGATTGCGAACATCAATAAAAAAAATGGAATTTTAATGACTATATTGAATATTGGAAGGGACAGTTAGTGAACGCTGATTTGACCTTTTAGCGTCCAGCTTTTCGTCTCGCTGTAATTTTGGAGGAGACGCTCTTATGAAAAAATTCCGAACTCATCGATTAAATTAACAATACTCGACTATTGAACATTTGTAGTTGTTAATAAAGAAAAAAAATACATTTCTATGACTATTTTGAATATCTAAAGGGACAGATAGCGAGCGCTGCTTTGACCTTTTAGCGTCCAGCCATTCTGTCTTGCTGTACTTTTGAAGCAGACGCTCTTTTGAAAAAATTCCCAACTCATCAATTTAATTAACAATAATCGTCTATTGAAGAACTGTAGGAATAAAAATTGGCAGACTAATAAAGAACAGTCTGATCTGTAATCCTGCCCAACTAAAATAATTAAAAACCGTGAATCGACCTCGCGGGCGATTATGAGAGCATCAATTTTAGAGAAGAAGGTACAGAAAACATGCTTTTTGTAGCTTCTAGAATCTGTAACTTTCTTCAATATCGATATTAAGGAATAAAAATTGGCAGACTAATAGAGAACAGTCTGATCTATGACCCTGTCTGATAAAAATCATTCAAAACCGTGAATCGACCTCGCTGCAGATTTTAGAAGGTGAAAAAGCATGGTTTCTGTACCTTCTTCTCTAAAATTGATGCTCTCATAATTGCCCGCGAGGTCGATTCACGGTTTTCAATCATTTTAATCGGACAGGATCATAGATCAGACTATTCCCTATTAGTCTGCCAATTTTTATTTCTTAATATTGATATTGAAAAAAGATACAGATTTTAGAAGGTGAAAAAGCATGTTTTCTATACCTTCTTCTCTAGGCTGTCTGGCCTCAACTGATGTGGGCGGATCTACCACTGTCGCGCTTTAATTTTCTTATCCCTCTCTCTTTTTCTATTCTCCCACTTGTTTCAATTTTTCTGACGCTTCTTGACATCAGCGCTGCCCGTAGAATTTAGGAGAACTATCCACCAACTCTACTTTTAGTACCAAAATCCTATCCCTGAGCTCGGCCTCCTTATTATATTCTCCCTGGCTCTCGAACTTTTATACTGGTCTCTCTTCTCTGTCGCTGGCGTAAAATCTGGGTTGCGCGTAAACGTTTTAACAAACTTTTGTTAACACCGATGTTTAGTCTGCGCGTAAACATCATAAATTTCCAAATATTCTCTCTGAAATCAACGCACTTATCTTGTATTGAGTACAGTAGCCATCTTGGATGTGTTAATCAAGCATTTTAACAAAATAAATGTGACAAGTTCATTGATGTCAAAAATCAATAACAATTGACGTGAGCTTGAGTAAAATTAACTTAATAAAGTACTTGACTTAGTTTCATGATAACAATGGGTGATGCAAAATCATTTTTACATCAGTGGTGTGCAAAGAATGGCAAGGAGCCATTGTTTGAAGTGCGACCTACAGGTTAGTATAAAATATTTACCAATACTTGTATGCAAAACTAATGGCATTATAATCTTATGTTCATTTCAAATAATATTCAGGGCCAAAACATCGTCAGCGATTTCTCTGTGAACTTCGAGTGACAGGTTTTGATTACGTTGGAGCAGGAAACTCTACAACAAAAAAAGAATCTCAAGGGAATGCATCAAAAGACTTTATTAGTTATTTAGTACGCACAGGTCATGTAAATGCCAATGACGTACCAACTGATGTATCAACAGTTCAAGAGCCTACCGAAAGTGCCCCTCCGGATATAGGGGTACCTAGTACTCCTCAAAAATCAGTATTCCAGGATGGACTTGGTCCCAATGACATCGGACAAGCTTATAGACCATACAACGACCGTGGAAGAGACAATTACACTTATATCGATCGAATAGCTGAACAAAAAAAAGTCGAAGAAGCTGAAGATGTTGATGTTAATTCTAGTATTCATGGAAACTGGACTATTGAAAATGCTAAATCAAAGTTACATCAATTTATGCAAAGTAATAAGATCAATACTGATTATAAGTATACTCCTGTTGGTCCAGATCATACTAGGTACGATGAAGGAAATCTATCTTTGTTTCATTTCAAAAAGTATTGTGTTGGTGAAAAGTTCACTTTGGAGTACACCAGAATGATAACCCACATTAATGCTAATTCATGAATACGTCTAGTACACATGAATTATCTCGTATAGAAGTTTGATATTAACCAAAGCTCTTATTGAAAATGATTCAATATTAGCATTGGTGCCTTTGGATTGATCGTTTGTGTACTTCAAGGTGGTCTTGGATCAAATTTATCGGTAAGTTTTTTGTTTTCTTGTCTTAACTTTCTGAGAAAAAATAATGAAAACTTTGTTTGATCTCATTTTACTTTTAAATGTTAGCAATAGTTATATTTTGAGTAGTGCAAGTATTGTGTAATTTTTTATAAACATCATGTAAACTATACAAAGTTTAAAAAAACGTTTCGAACAAAAATTGTAGATCTTCAAATTTTATACAAAAGAGATGTCAAGATTTTATCTTCTATCTCTTATAGTTTAGTTGTAAAATAGTAATAAAGATTGGAAAATTGTTAAAATTATCATTTTATAGCTAAACAATGAGCAATAGAGGATAACTTTTAAGACCATTTTCTAGTGTAAAATATGAAGATTAACAAGTTTTGTTCGAAACATTTGTTGTTTAATATTGATCAAATTATTATTTTTTCTCAGTTAAATATCCAATTTCTCAACAACAACGTTGGAAAAAAATAATCAGAACAGATATTCTATCGTTTTCTCAGGAGTTTCGTTGCGGAAATGACGATATATGTGAAACAGTTAGGCAGGAGTAAGTATTAATTTTCCAATTACTTAGCTCAAAATAATTCCTCATATTACTATTTCAGATATAACTGGACATGAAACTGGATCAAATAAGCAATCTGCATCAAAGAGCTGTGCTTTATCCATTGTTCGTCAACTGTATCACTTGGGAGTGATTGAAGCATTCTCTGGAACATTAAAAAAGCCAAAAGATGCTGAACAAATGAAATCATACTCTGTTAAAATTTCACCAGAATTAGCAAGTGAAGTGGAGGAACTTTTAGAATCTCTAGAAATAAAACCAGTTAATGTTAATACCGCTGAAGTAAAAATAGATACTCCAGATCAAAAAGCCCTCGGAATGTCTTTGATAACAGATCATGTTCTTGATGACTTCATTTCTTCAGTACCTCAACCGACCGGAGTTGTTTCTTGGTCTCCACCACAGGCCAACTGGAATCCTTGGATTGGATGCAACATTGACGAAGGTCCTTTGGCTACAACATCATTAGAGAAATTATCCCAGGAGATGGTATTACAGCAACGTGAGAGACTTCAGCAAGATCAACAGCTTCAACAAAGCATGAAAGAAAGAATGAACTTACCAGTATATGCGAAGAAGGGTGAAATCATGCAGGCAATCCATGACAATCCAATTATCATCATCCGAGGAAACACTGGATGTGGAAAAACTACTCAAGTATGTCAGTTTATTCTTGATGACTATATCAACTCTAGACAAGGAGCTGAATGCAGCATTGTTGTAACTCAACCTAGGAGAATTTCAGCCATTTCTGTTGCTGACCGTGTTGCAGCTGAAAGATGTGAAAATCTGGGACAAAGTGTTGGATATTCTGTGAGATTTGAATCTCTTCTGCCGCGTCCTTACGGAAGTATTCTCTTTTGTACTGTTGGTGTCCTGTTGAGAAAGTTAGAAGGTGGCTTGAGAGGTGTCTCTCACGTCATAGTTGATGAAATCCATGAAAGAGACGTCAACTCTGACTTCATTATGGTTCTCCTCCGAGATATGGTTCACGTTTACCCAGATTTGAGAGTTATCTTAATGTCTGCTACGATAGACACAACTTTATTCAGTGATTATTTTAATAAATGTCCTGTCATTGAAGTTCCAGGAAGGTCTTTTCCAGTGCAACAGTATTTCCTTGAAGATTGTATTCATCTAACGAAATTTGTTCCTCCAGTAGACTCGAAAAAAAGGAAAAACAGAGACGAAGACTTGCCTGATACAGAACCTGAAGAGAATCTAAATCGCATTATTAGCACAGAATACAGTGAAAGAACTAAAAACGCGATGGCACAGATGTCGGAAAAAGAAACAAGCTTTGAACTTATCGTGGCTTTGTTGGAGTATATTAAAAACCAGCAAATTCCTGGTGCAGTTTTAATTTTTCTGACAGGTTGGAATTTGATTTTTGCACTCATGAGACATCTTCAACAACATCCAGTTTTTGGAAGTTCACAATATGTCATCATTCCTCTTCACTCTCAATTACCCAGAGAAGATCAACGCAAGGTATTTGAGTCTGTTGCGCCAGGAGTAACAAAGATCATTTTATCCACAAATATTGCAGAGACCTCTATCACCATCAATGACATTGTTTACGTTATTGATTCCTGTAAAGCAAAGATGAAGCTTTTTACTTCTCACAACAACATGACGAACTATGCCACAGTGTGGGCATCTAAGACAAATTTAGAGCAACGAATGGGCCGTGCTGGTAGAGTGAAACCTGGATTTTGTTTTCATCTTTGTTCCAAAGCGAGATTCAATAAAATGGACCAACATATGACTCCAGAAATTTTCAGAACTCCTTTGCATGAGTTGGCTTTGAGTATAAAACTGCTGCGTTTGGGAAGCATTGGAAAATTTTTATCCAAAGCAATTGAACCTCCACCAATTGATGCTGTAATTGAAGCAGAAGTGATGCTAAGAGAAATGAAGTGTCTTGATTCTAATGATGAGCTCACACCTTTGGGAAAGATTTTAGCAAGACTACCTATAGAACCGCGACTTGGAAAGATGATGATTCTTGGCTGCATGTTTAGAGTTGGTGATGCTTTGTCGACCATGGCAGCTAACAGCACCACCTTCCCTGAAGTGTACAACCTCAGTCCTGACATGCGACGACTTACTTCACAACAGAAATGGTTCGCTGGGGCTAGATTTAGTGATCACGTGGCCATGCTTCATGCATTCCAAAGTTGGGAAGATGTGAGAGCGCAGGATGAACAAGCTGGAGAAAATTTTTGTGATGCTAAAGGTCTTAGTTTACCAACATTGAGGATCACATGGGAAGCTAAGCATCAATTACAAGAGTTGCTCCAATCTGCGGGCTTTCCTGAAGAGACTTTGTGTCCTACACCTCTTAATTATCAAGCTGGGTCCGATATGCGGTTAGATACCATCACAGCTCTTCTATGCATGGGTCTTTATCCCAATGTTTGCTATCACAAAGACAAGAGAAAGGTACTAACAACTGAATCCAAAGCTGCTTTGATCCACAAAACATCAGTCAACTGCAGTAATTATGAACAAAATTTCCCTTATCCATTTTTCGTTTTTGGTGAGAAAATCAGAACACGTGCTGTTACTTGTAAACAAATGACGATGGTGTCACCTATTCATTTATTGCTGTTCGGATCACGCAAAGTAGAGTTTGTTGATGGTATCGTGAGACTAGATAACTGGATTAACTTGGACATGGATCCAAAACATGCAGCCGCTATTGTAGCGCTTCGACCTGCTTTAGAAAGCTTAGTAGTTCGAGCTGCCAAAGAACCAGAAAAGATTCTCGAACTTAGTCCACTTGAAGAAAAGGTATTGGCTACTATTAAAGCCCTTTGTGGAATGAATGCGGGAAGATACGGTATGGAACCTGTTTCCGGAGGAGTTTATCAATCTCGAAGACCACCTAAGAGACACAGTTTTGGGTTTGACAATAACTTACTCTCTAAATTCTCACGAAATCATCCCGGACCTTTTCGAGGCAGAAGCGGTGGACCTTTTAATGGAGGAAGTAGAGGCTGGGGTAATAGTAATCAAGGATTTCATGGACGTAGATACTCACGAGGAGGTTACAACAATTATTAATAAATAATTACTTGTTTACAATCTTTCATATAATATTATACTATACTTGATATTGAATTCTTAATGAAATTATCAAAAACAAATAATTTTTTGATCATTTAATAGTTGATGAAGTAATGAATAAATTGAATACTTACATTATGTTATTTATTTCACGAAATTTTTTTTGTTTTAATGTAATATTTACACAACTTGATTATTATTAACATTCAAAAGCGAGAAATTAGATAAAGTTACATCACTACTAGAAAGTTTGGATTTCAAACTTTGGAATAATACTCACTGCGTTAGAAATTTTCTGTTCTATTTCTATTTCCTTGTTACCTACTTCACTTCAATTGATATCGAGCTTTGGCCTTTCGCCGCACAACGCGAGGGCGTAAAGTCAACTCCAGAAAACTTTCTGACTTCAGCCAGAGAAGAGAGACGTAAATAGAAGGGGAGCGTGACATCCGTCCCCAATAAGATGTCAGTCAAAGGCATTTTTACAATCTTTTAAATTTAAATCTTTAAATGTATAATCTTACTGATTGTCAATCAAATTCTATGATGCCCAGATTTTTTATCTAATGATCCTAAAAAATGTCAATTTTAGGACCAATAATCATATATATAGATCGATAGAGAATTAAATTTCCTGTCGATCTAGCTATACTAGAAAAATTCTCGCGCTGATAAAGTTGGAGCTTGCAAAGACTTCTGAAGTAACCAGCATGAGCCCAAAACATCCCCTCTTCCCTCACCGTATAGTGTCTTTGTCACACTTACGGTTCGAGTGATCATTTCACTCGCACTTATGCTCTACTATACTCAGCGCGTGCGCAGAAGTTTTGTGTGAGTGCGAGTGAAGCAGAGAGATATGTATTGCTCTCTGTCGCACCCGTTAGCGCCAGAAGAGGAAAAGCGCGCTCGGGGGCCCAAATATTAAAACCTTTAACCAAAATGAGAACGATTTAAATAATATATTGTCCATAAAAATAATGAAAAAATTGATAAAAAAAAAATTTTTTTTTCTGAAAATATACCTAAATATCTCATTTTTCGAAATAAATTGCCACAAAGTAATATTTATAGCGCTAAGTATTTTTTATTAATTTTCTTAGACGCGACTGGAGCTTTCGTCATTAGTGAAGCTTCAGTCGCGAATAACTTTTTATCTATCATAGATATGAAAAAAAGTGTTCAGTACTTTTTTTATTAAAATTAAATTCTGAACAACTTTTATTTAAAACATTTTTTCATATCTATGATAGAAATCGAGAAATTCGCGATGGGGGGTGGTTTTTCGCGATTTACTCCCCCCCTATGCGTGCCAAACATTCTTGACCTACACCATCGTGTTCCTCGCAAAATTTTCGATCTAGTTATCTATAAATCATCACTTTGGCCGCAACAAACCAAAATTATTCCATTTCCCTCATTTGATTGGACTACATATTTTAGCAATAATAATTGGTTTGATACTTTTTTATTTTCCTTATTACTATATATATTTACATTTGAATATCAATTAGTGTTAAAAAAGGTAATTGCAATCGAATTAATAATTCTTAATTTAACAATAGGTATTTATTGTACTATAAATTACTGTAATTATATATGTCATAATTATTTATTAGACGATCTGCTTTATATTTTAATATTATCAACTTTATACCTTTCTTGATTTTTAATCATGCAATGGTTCAATTATTCATTTTCATAACATCGATATTTATTTTTTTCATTAAAATTATATGAAAAACTATAATTAACTAAACAATTTAAATGATTCATAAAAATGTATTCGAACTCATTTTGTAGGTATATTGTTACACATAAACATAATGGTTGGTACAAATACTGATCTAAAGCAGCTTAAAAGATTGGAGACTGGGGAAAACCATGGGATGGACAAAAAAGTTTAAATGAAAAAAACAGCTTAGCCCATGTCCCGTAGAAACGTTACAATTATTTTAAAAATTATTTATAGACAAAAAGAGGGTTGATAATATCATTAATTAAAGTTGATTGATTATAAAATCTCTCTATATTACTACTTTCACTTTTATCAAAGTAACTCGATTCAAAAAACTTAGAAAATCGTGATATAATAACACTCAAATGCTGCAATGAATTATTTGTAAAAAATAAATATCAACTAAAAAGTTGATCGACTTATATCTAACTAACCAACTACCCTTTTATAAAAGGGTAGTTGGTTTTTTTTTAATCAATTATAATTGATTTTCAAAAATATTCTTTTCTTTAGCATATATAAAGTCGTTGAAGATACGCAAAGAAGTATTTATATATAAAAACAAATATTTTTTAATATCAATTGATTAATATATCAATGAACTAAGACGAAAGCTGTCAATAATGAAAAGTGATTTAAAAACTTACCTTTCGTTTTTAGGAAAGCGATGAAACGAGAGATGCGGCATCCTCGATGACACATTTTCGCATTTGAAAAATGCACATACATTTGTAGCTGGCATTTTTGCGTACACAATGCACAATCACTTATACACTGTATGCACTCTCGAAAAAAATCAAACAAATTTATATACTGATATATAAATTAAAGCAATGAATTCAATCGATAATTTTGAGTTGTAACTTTCCAAGAATTTCGGAAAATCTGAGAATTCAAGTTGGCTCTTTCTGCCGCGAAGCATTTTTTCTATGCGTGCGCATCTTTGGAGGGAAGTAGGCGTGACTGTGCCAAGAACACTGTCGCCACTTGGCTTTGGGGTACAGAAGCTTACATGTACAGTATCGCCGTCTGGCGGTTGGGGTGATAACTTTGTGGTTTGGGGTGATCTGGGGTGATCCCCAAATGGAACACGGCATTGTGATTCTATTTACGTCTCTCTTCTCTGCTTCAGCCCAGCCTTAATGACGCCGAGTGTACATTTTAAGGGAGCGTGACACCCGTCCCCAATAATAGTCCAGTCAATATAGGAGGCTTGGCTCCATTTGTCTTGAAAATTTTTGTACAAAGGGCAATTTTTAATTTTCTAATGTCAAAATATCCGTAATGACCTGTAGAAAAAATGTGCCCAAAAACGAAAGTGCGCTGATTTTTTTTTATATGATTTTTTCGCATTTTAGTGGTCCCGTGTATCTAAGCGAGACAGCACTATAGGCGGCACCACGCGCTAGAGAAGGACATAACTATCGGAATGAAAAAATCGTATTTTCGATAAAAAAAATTGTAGTTTTCTTGTTCAATATTATTTTATTAATTATTTGATGAACAAAAAAACCTACAAAATCATCAATTTCTTAAAGTTGGTAATTTTTTCATTTATTTATAAAAATTTGTTTTTTTATTTATGTATAAAAAATTTCTTCATTATAGTAAATAATATATTTATTTATTATATTCATTCATTATTTATGTACTTACATTAATTTGATATT
Organism: Chelonus insularis; assembly: GCF_013357705.1. Taxonomy (NCBI): domain Eukaryota; kingdom Metazoa; phylum Arthropoda; class Insecta; order Hymenoptera; family Braconidae; genus Chelonus; species Chelonus insularis. The sequence continues at coordinate 374,099 of NW_023276419.1, forward strand.
TTTTTTAATTTTTTGGGTCAAATATTTGCCTAAAATAATTTGAAAACTGAATTATTGAAAAGTTGAAAAACTTCAAAAATAATGTCTGTCAGTATTATTCTCTTCTTTAATAAACATAAACAAGTTTTCAAATTTTTTTCACTTGAATTACGTTAACATTAAGATAAAAATGTTATTATCATTAGATTATAAGTCTAAACATCCTTCTTTATGTAGTAGGAATTGCATGCCATTACATGAGCCAGAAAGAAGACTTTTCTTTGTATAAGCATTTTGAATTTTTGATTGAAAACAGTGCAATTACTGTCATCTATGAGAAAACAATGACACTAGTTGAATTTTTTTCTACTATACCGACGCAAGATAATGTACCAGTCCTAATTTCTTAAGTTGACTGTTGAACGAAATGATAAACATTAAATTCAAACAATATAAAATAATGAAATCTAATTAATTTATAAATGTGACTCTACAATCATTTACAATCAAGTAAAAATGTTAATAATTATTTATACTCGATCAAAAGTATGAATTTATAAACAAAATTAATTTCAGTCTTTAAAAAAATTCATTAAACATAAGAAATTTATTAGATATAGTAAAATAAACATGTTTTATTTAAAATCACAGAAAAAATACATTTTCTCGAAAATAATGAGATCAAACTTAAAGTACTATAAAATATAAATCTCCAATTTTTTTACCTTAACATTTAATATTAATTAATATTTAACTTTGTATTTTTTTGGAAAAAAGGTTAAATTAAATATTCCATTTCATAATAATTTTTAGTTATATTTTAAATTATCAAATTTAACTTCAAACATAATATGAATCATATTTTTTTTTTCTTTACTAATCAAATCTAATAAAAAATAAAATCGAAACTGAAATAAAAATTGCATTTTTTCAAATCAAACGAACAATAAAATAAAAAGTTAAAGACAAAATTTTGCTTCATTCTTTTTGTCAAAATAAAAATTAAATTGAAATTTTACTTAAAATAGTAATAATGTTTGTTTATCATTAGCACATGGCCATCATCAAGAACGTAATTATCGTTTGTTTGAAAATTACATTTAACAAAAAAATGAATCTTTCAATCAAAATAATCAAATTGACTCGAAAGAATATTAAAAAAAAAATAAAACTTCTCATTTATTGAAGCTCTGCCTCTTGAACAATTGTCCTACATGTAGGACATTGAAGTGGTTGCTCTTCTGCTTCTGAAATTGCTTCCACCATCTCATAACAATTAGTGCATAAAAGTGCATGTTGACATGGACGAAATTTTAGGGCAATATTATAGCTCTCACACATCAAGCATTTATTTTCTCCTTCATTTATCACCTCATCTAAAGTAGTTTATAATATAAATTAAGATCGTCAGAAAATATGCGGAGAAAAAAGGAAAAAAGAAGAAAGTCTGACCTAGAGATGGCCAAGAAATGAAGAAAAGTACAAAGATAATTAAAGAAGATTCGAAACTTCGAAAATCTGTAATTCCAGTAGATATAATAATTAAGTAAAATTTTGAGTACGATTCAGCCCAAATTAGAATTTTAAGGAAACATATTTCTTACTATTATTATTTTGTCGTCGTGCCGGGACGTGATCCAACATTCCATCTTCGAAAATGAGATTATTCGGCATGTATTCATATCTTGGCAGCTCTTCATCTGCAATAATTGTTATTGTTATTTTTGCTATCATTTTTATATTATAATGTTTATTATTATATTCTTTTTATTATTTACAATCTGCATGATTCACTAACTTCACCAGTATAAAATGGGGATCTGCTTCAATGTTGTTATAAAGATAATTATCCACTAGAGGAGCAACTATGTTGGCTGTAAATTTTAAAAATTCATGAAAATTAATTCTTTCATCATCGAAAAATCTCCACAATTCTCGTATTCTTGCTTTATTTATCGTTGATCTTATTCGTGCAGTTCTAGTTACTCTTTCACCTTGATTAATCCTTTGCAAATCAACATGTGATTTATTATACCATTTTAGTGAATTTTTTGTAAAATTCCAAATATTTTTTTGATGTTTCAACAAAGAAGTTATTTTTATCCAGTTGATGTAACAAATGTCCACGAGTGATTCCATATTATGAAATGAATAATTTTCTACTCCTACTCCATGAATCCAATTTTCAAAATAATATTTAATGAAGTTCTGAAAACCTCCATTAATAACTTCAAAGGGAATTGCATGATACAATTGTAAGAAGGTTTCATAGATTTTATCTGCTGGTAACAAACTGATACAAATGAATTTTATCACTAATAACTTATGATGAGGGAGAGTAAGTTCGATTCCCGGAGTTTTTTTGGCTTCAGACAATAAAATTTTGCGATGAGCAGTAAACAATCCATGTATAGAGCTGTAAAAAAATTGTCTTAATGATGGAGTGTAAATTTTTTGATCAAAACTGTGGTAGATATGATCAGGAATTATGTTGTGTTCGATAAACGTATCATCTATCTCATCCATAATTTCTTGATAAGTATTGATGTTATGATTCGATAAGAAATTCCAGGCAACCAGGAAACTCTGTAAGAATTGACATTTTTAATTTTAAATTCAAAAAATGTAAATAGAATTGTATATATAGTATGTAGTATTATCATAAAATCTCTTACGTAATTATTATAAGAAACATTCCATGAAATTGATCTTTTAATGTCCATGTTGTTAGGTATTATTGTATGACTAGTGTCAATATATAAATTCACGTTGTCGTTGAGTCTTTCAAAGATTTTGTCAATTAATCGATCATCAAAAAAACTACAAAAATGTACCCCATCTTCATCATATCCAAAATCAATGGACATCTGACCATGATTGTGACTAGTTAATTTTTGATATTTTGCTCTCTTTACAAGCACTTTAAAAAGCCGTAGTGATGGTGGTTGTAGAAGTTTTGCGCTGTTTTGCCAGAAATTCATTTTTTTCCTTATGTCTTTGAATGGTAATCATTGCGCTGCTTGTCTGTGTCTAAATAATATACAAATAAAAGAAGATAATAATGATAAACTTTTTCATGCCAAGTATATTAAGAAAATATATTTACAAGTACAGACTATCTAAAATAGCAATCAAAATCTAAAGTTCTTTGCTTTTGAACGGTGCGAGCACACACAAAAAAAGAAACAAAAACAAAACAATAATGTAAATAACGCTTTAGCATGTATGTGCTACTCTTACGTTATTAACGAATAAAAAAAAATAATACTTGCGAATGCGCCAGTTGATTATAAATGGTTTTTACATCTATTAATTGTGTGAAGCATGCAGTACGTAGTAAATTTGTAAATTCGGTAATGAAGCGACGATTATTTATTATTGGATGATTATGTTCTGTAGTTAAGTAAAACTGATTGTTTGTAATATATCCTCTCCCCGGACAAAAATGATTGTTGATCATGCTGCATCGAACAAATCTACCGAAAAAGAAACTTTCATCATAAGAATGAATGTTAATGAATAAATATATTGAAATAAACAATTAAATAAAAATATATAAATGAATCTCGATATTAATTGAACTAATTTTTGATAGATTCAATCCTGTTTCTGATTAAAAAATTATTCTGTGTATGTTATTTAATGTTTTTCATAATAAAACTGAGAGTAATTAATAATTAAGATACTTACATTCTTTGTCCTTCTTGTCTTTCTCTAATGTAAGAATATCCATCGAATATCCTTTGAAGAAGTCGATTCGATGTCATTGTTTACACTTTCATACAAAAATTTCACGTTATATCCGAATCTGCAGACAGGACGCACCAAACTAATAGTCCAATGAAGAGATGGCTGAAACTACCATATTGCGGTAAAAGAATGAAACCAACGCGAAAATGTGCGTAAGGGTCGTAGGAATATTATTGCAAAAAGTCAGGATCCTAAATGCAAAGGAACCCTTGCAAAAAAAATGCGAAAGAGTGCAAAAATGACTTTTTCCGTAATATCTCAAGAACGGCTGGAAATATGAAGAAAAGTTTCAAGTAAAAGTTGTAGAGAATTAAAATTCTCTACAAAAAAGTATTCATACATTTTTTACGTATCTCTTACCGTTTATAAATTATATGCCATCAAAGGGACCGTGGAACGTAGAATTTTTTAAAAAATCATTTTATATTTAAAAAATTTTTTTTTTTAAAAAAAACCAAATTAGAGGGCTTCTTTATTACTCTGACAATATTTTCAAAGGTTTTTTTTTTTTAATGAGCTTTTCATTAATTAATATTAATTTGAAAATTTCAAATTAATTTTTTTTATATTTAATCGAATTGAATTTTTTTTTTTTTCTCTTCCATTCGATTCAGCGTAAAATTTACGATACAGTATGTTCTCTTACTTGGATTTCCATTTTAATCCACGTGAGATAGATGAAAGAAATGAATTGGGGGACTTATTATTTTTTACGTTACTGCCGCTGAGAGAGAACGACATATCTCTCCTTTTCATTCGCACTCATTACATTTTTCTGCACATGCGCGGCGCATAGAAAAGTGTAAGTGCGAGAGAGAACGGCAGTTTCTTCCGTTTCACTTGCACTCACTATATTTTTATACACCTGCGGAGTACACTACAAAATATAAGTGCGAGTGAGATCGCATACTCCTCTAGTGGAAGCGCAAAAGATAGAAAGGGGCCCATTGAATCCTACTGTAAACATATAAAATTTTATTACTGCTATTATTCTATATGAATAGTCAGCAGCTATGGACATTCTTGGTTTTGAGTCGAAAATGCTTTTTGACTCGAGTATGAAATCTTTAAAAATTTTTCTAAGTTTTTTAAATATTTAAAGTATGGAAAATTGGGTAAAAAAAGTAATAATTTTTATATAAACAGATCGATAGAGAATTAAATTCTTTATCGAATGAGATCAACTTTTTTTTTTGCATTTATATGTTGCATAACACAAAAATTTATCAACTTTTGCAACATTTTGCAATGCTAATATAATTTCAACATCGTTACATACATGTGTACAAATTTTTAAACCTTCCTGATAACCGGAGGTTGACGATCAAATTTATTACAAAAATTTATTCTGTAAGAAAAAGATCTTCTTTTAAAATAATTAAAAAAAATTATCATCATTCAAATTATTTCAATCAAGCTGAAAATTTGCACACATATTCTCAATACTGATACAAACATGAGTTGGTTTTTTTTAAAAAAAAAATTTTTTTAAATATAAAATGATTTTTTAAAAAATTCTACGTTCCACGGTCCCTTTGATGGCATATAATTTATAAACGGTAAGAGATACGTAAAAAATGTATGAATACTTTTTTGTAGAGAATTTTAATTCTCTACAACTTTTACTTGAAACTTTTCTTCATATTTCCAGCCGTTCTTGAGATATTACGGAAAAAGTCATTTTTGCACTCTTTCGCATTTTTTTTGCAAGGGTTCCTTTGCATTTAGGATCCTGACTTTTTGCAATAATATTCCTACGACCCTTACGCACATTTTCGCGTTGGTTTCATTCTTTTACCGCAATATGGGAGTTTCAGCCATCCCTTCATTGGACTATAATGCTATTCGGCGTCAGAGCCGTATTCAGCAAGTGAGCATCACTCACGCACTACTACACTCTTACTACAGTGAGAGTGTTAATCGTGTACATATATATATTTTTCATTTACATTCTCAGCTGTAGATGTCGCAACTTGCATGTTTGATAGTTGCTTTTACCGCGTAAACACGCTGATACCTTAGTATTACTCCTATGACAGTGAAATGAGGGTTTACTCATATCTATGTAAAATCAGAATCTCTGTGTAAATTGTAATATTACAATCGGGTCGTTTTTAGTGTCATTTTCATGCAATATGTCTAATAGTATTTCTTACAATCACGGATCTGTAGTGACTGCTCGTGAAAAATTGCACGAAAAAATATTTAATGGTTATTCGTACATATTCTCAAAAAATATTTGATCCACAATGTAAGTACTAATTGTTTATTTGTATTTATTTATGCATATTTTTATTTAATCAGTTGTAGATCAGATTTTTAATATTGATATTGACAGATACATTCTTTTATCTAATTATAACAGATATCTAGTATGTGTACAAAATCGCACAAAAAATTGTAAGGGTACGGGAAAAATCATTCATGGAAAATTTTATAGTCTTTATTCACATAATCATGCTTCAAGTACGACATCCCAAATGATGTTCGAGTTTGAAAAAACTCTATACCAAAAAGTTGTTGAAAATAGATTTAAACCATTAAAATCTATTTATAATGAAACTAGTTTATTGTAAGTTTTAACTTTATAGTGTTAGCTAAATTGTATTTTGTACATGATATAAATTCTTAAATAAATTAATTCTCTACAGATTTCCACATGCAGCTATTCAGAAAACGTGGTTAAGAATGGAGTCAAGAATTCGATATTGGCGAAAAGAAGTGCAACCACCTATACCAAATTCTCTTCCAGATTATCGAATGATTTCGAATTCGCCTGAATGGGTGTTTTTTACTAAAAGTAACTATGGTACAATGCATGTATCGACAATCCAGAGTAATGATTTATCATACGTGACTTTATATGGAAACCAGGAACTCTTGGAATCTATTCAGACAACACATCTATTGATTGATGCCACTTTTCAAGTAGTACCGAAAAAGCCCAGATCTCTGTAATTATTAACAATTTTGGCTTTAATAAACAATACTGTAAGTCTATTAATAAATTTACTATTATTGTATAAATCCATTATAAGGTAGAGATACATTTTTTCCAATCTTACAGGCAATACCAATATTATGGGTTTTGATGGAAAGGAAAACCACTTCGGCTTACGTCAAAGTATTAGATTATTTAAGCACGATTCTAGCACCAACGTTGAAACCTGAAATTATTATATCAGACTTTGAATTAGCTCTTTCCTCATCAATTAATATAATTTATCCTGATGCTCTTCATATTAGATGCTTTTTCCATTACTCACAAGTGAGCAAACTATTACTACTTACGTATAATAATAATGATAATTATCATTGTTATCACAATCCATATCATAATACTTTTCATGTATTTATTCATTGATTTGGTTTTACAGGCATTGATTAAACGGTTTAAGAAATGGAAACTACTAGAATTTATTCGCCAATGGAAAAATGGAGATGTAATTTTGAAAAAATTCCTAGCTATTCCACTACTTCCGCCTCAAGATATCGGTGAAGCTTTTGAGTGGCTTAGTCATAATATTCCTAATGTTTTACAAACTAAAAGGAATAAATTTATTACGTATTACCGACGACAGTGGATAGAACGTGTTGGCCCAGAACGTTTAAGTGTGTATGGAAAGATTCCGAGAACAAATAATTATGCTGAAGCATACAATCGTGTGTTAGCTCAAACACTGGGGGCTCATCCACAAATTTGGAAATTCACAAGTGGGTAATTGTCTCTGAGAATTAAATCACTATTTCAGTAATTTGTTTATTACATTCTTTAAAAACTATGATGTTCTCATTTGTTTTAGTGCAACTGAATTATTTACAACAAAATTCATTGTTAGAGTACAAAAGTCTTATGATGGGAATTAGGGTTAAGCGTGCTATGCGACATGAGAATATTATATATGAAGAACGATTGTAGATATTATGGAACTTGTATGAACTGGGCATGCTGAATGTACCACAATTTTTAGCATGTGCCAGTTATGATTTTAGAGCATTTTCTCAAAATCGACCCGAAAACGAATTATCATTACGTGAGTTGATAAACTACGAAATATTTCGAGAATTTGATGTGGAGAACACGATATTCATGGAAAAATATAAAATTTAAAAAGACAAGTACTTGATGATGGCCATGTGCTAATGATAAACAAACATTATTACTATTTTAAGTAAAATTTCAATTTAATTTTTATTTTGACAAAAAGAATGAAGCAAAATTTTGTCTTTAACTTTTTATTTTATTGTTCGTTTGATTTGAAAAAATGCAATTTTTATTTCAGTTTCGATTTTATTTTTTATTAGATTTGATTAGTAAAGAAAAAAAAAATATGATTCATATTATGTTTGAAGTTAAATTTGATAATTTAAAATATAACTAAAAATTATTATGAAATGGAATATTTAATTTAACCTTTTTTCCAAAAAAATACAAAGTTAAATATTAATTAATATTAAATGTTAAGGTAAAAAAATTGGAGATTTATATTTTATAGTACTTTAAGTTTGATCTCATTATTTTCGAGAAAATGTATTTTTTCTGTGATTTTAAATAAAACATGTTTATTTTACTATATCTAATAAATTTCTTATGTTTAATGAATTTTTTTAAAGACTGAAATTAATTTTGTTTATAAATTCATACTTTTGATCGAGTATAAATAATTATTAACATTTTTACTTGATTGTAAATGATTGTAGAGTCACATTTATAAATTAATTAGATTTCATTATTTTATATTGTTTGAATTTAATATTTGTTGAAGTATCGATTAATCATGTAGAGAATTCTTTTACTAACAGCAGAATGTAGAGTGCACTAATGATAATATACCAGGGTAAATTTTGACATTGATGCAAAATGAAATGTATCGACAGAGAACTAGGGAGTATTATTTTTGTGTACAATTAGACTGTAGACATTTGTTGCATTCGGGAAGGTCTATGGCACCCGATGTCTGTTCTAAAATTCCATGTCGTAGTAACGGAGTCGAATGATACATATTCCGTTTGTTGTACAAAAAATCGTGAAATCACACCAAAAACGGCCCTAACGGACTTCACAAAAATACGCGCCAAGTATGAATAACGAAGACGAGAATCATCGTTCATCAAGTGCGATCTCTATAAAACTCCTTTATGTGAACAACTACAAAAATGCGTGAAATCATTGCAGCCAAGCATTGGACACACTAGTATATGACAGTGACCACAACGCCCTCCACATCATCTTAGATCTATCTAACCTCCCAAGAATATACAGCAAATCACATGAAAAAAAGTACAATTACAAAGCTACTAACTGGGACAGCTTCTACGAACACCTGGAGCAAAACTATAATGTACATGTACCCAAAGTTCTAAACCTCAGCAAGGAAGATATTGACAAATACATTGAAGCCATTAGTGCTTCCATCTCCAACACAATAAGCAAAAAAGTTCCAACGTTCAGCAAGGGAGATAACACCTCCATATACAGCAATAGAAGAATCAGAAATCTTATTAAAGCCAAGTCCAAACTATTAACAAAGCTGAATACCATCAGAAAGCAAAATCCAAGACTTGGGTCGAACCTAGCTAGGATAACTAAAATACTAATTAACGAAGCCTAAGAAGAGATCAAGACTGTGTTTCAAAGAAATATCACTAAGCACTGGGAAAATGTATATAAGAGCATAGATTACAGAGACTCAAATACCTTCTTCCCAACCATAAATAGACTCTTCAGACCCACAAACAAGATGACACTGCCTGACATCACAATCCCAGTGGCAAGAAAAGACCTGATCACTAACTCGAAAGTAGACCAAACCAAGCTTACAATTGTCAACAGCAAATACAAGATATCAGATCCAGTCGATAAACTCAATGTCATAAGAGCCCACTACGAAACAGTCAACTCACCTCGCCAGCTCAACCTCAATACCAGGATACGTGAAATCATTAACGAAAAAGTCAGTATATTCAAGCAAGAAGTGACATTAAAACACACAAAGATACCAACTTTCAGTGATACAAATAAAGCAGATAACCCAGTCAGAAACACCAAGGCTACTGAACTCTTCTGTAACAGTCATGAGGTACAGGTCATCGTTAAATACTTACCGAACAAGACATCAGTAGGGATTGACGAAATCCCATCTATCGTCCTGAAACATTTACCACCTAATGTAATTGCAGACTATGCTGCTATATTTAACAACGCCATAAATCTTCTGTACTTCCCCGCGCCCTGGAAGATAGCTAAAGTGTGCCCGATACTAAAAAAAGGTAAACCAGCTGATGAACCGGCCAGTTATAGACCAATCAGTCTGACCCCCAACATCAGTAAGGTTTACGAAGCTGTGATTAACAACGCCATCATCAAACACTGTGACACAAAGAAGATAATACCAGACCTCCAGTTTGGTTTGAGGCACCAGCACTCAACAACACACGCTATTCACAAAGTGTTTGATGTTATCAACTGGCAGCTCAGCGAAAAGAAGATGGTGGGGGCCACCCTGATTGGCCTGGAAAAAGCCTTTGACTCTGTGTGGCAGGAGGGCTTAATTTATACGCTGATTAAAAACGAATTTCAACCAGAGTTGACCGGACTAATAGCTGATATGATAGCAGAAAAGAAATTCACTGTATATGACGAGGATCTGGCATCTACAACATGCTTTAAAATAAAGGACGGGCTCCAGCAAGGGACGGTCAACTCTCCCTACCTGTTCTCCATCTTCACCAGTGCTCTGCTCAGATTATATGACTTAAACCAGGACTCAGGGATGCACGCCATAGCATACGCGGACGATGTGATCGTGCTAGCAGAAGGAGAGGTAGCTAGTGAGATACAGCCCAAGCTGGAAGACACAGTTAATAAAATAAATTAGTACTACCTCAACTGGAACCTGAAAATGAATCCATCTAAGTGCGAGAGCATCTTATTCAGAGTTCCAGAGCGATTCCTTGGTAAGAAAAGAAGAGATGGGATTAAAGAATTTGCTGTGAAGATTATAGAGAAAGATGGAACAGTGGCGAATGTCCCCACCAAGGCTTCAGTCAAATATCTTGGAGTCCAAATCGATTATCTGGCCAAACTTGGATCACATATTGACATTCAGATAAAGAAAGCAAAAGACCGCTTCAAATCTCTCAGCAAACTCTTCTCCAACCAACACATCCCCAAGAGAGCCAAGGTAATCTGCTACCTTCTGCTAGTACGTTACCTACGCATCGCCTATGTGGTGGAACTTAGGAGCAGCTCAAGTTGAAAGACTTAGAAGACTGGAAAGAATCTGCCTGCGAGCATCACTCAACATGTACAAAAGACGAGAGACGGAATACACCAAAAACTGGAGTAATAACAGTTTGTATGAGAAAGCGAACATACAAAGGATAGATTGCTTCCTCCTTAGACTTAACAGGGACTACTTCTCAAAACTTGAAAACATTAAAAACGAGAATATCAACGCGCTCAGCGAATATACGAAGGATGAAGCTATAACATATGGTGCACTGGGCTATCCCGAACCACAACACTTCATGGAGTGGGATGCCCAAGGCATACTCCAGGATACCGACAACTTACCTGTCCTATATCACATAAGTAGGAATAGATCCAATAAAAAAATAGACAGCACAACCCTCGCTAAAATTAGACAAAAAAAGTTTGTATATTCTAGAGCAATACCGCTTAGAGACACCAATGACTTTAGTAGAATCCACGAGAAAAACTACTGGATGAATAATAAAGCAGCAGCATATGCTGCCCTGAAGACAAGGATGAAAATGTACAAGTTAGCTAACCCTAACAAAGGACAGAAAAATCCAAGACGGCGATATCGAAGATAGCGAACCTGCTAACCTCTCTAGGACTTAGCAGTCTCCTTCTATCAACCACCTATTCTACCAGTAAGTGTCTGGCTTATGTCAGCTTAAGCCGCACACATGTAAATACGCACCCCATTCCCCCTTCTTTTTTAGTTTATAGTTCTCTGTACATAATATCTATTTGTATAATTTGTAAGACTAATTAAGATTTAAGCTAGGTTTTCTTAGGGTATGAACCAGAAAACCCTTTGTTTTTTCCCTAGTTATTACATATTGAAACAGACCATTTGTGCATTATTATCTCATGCCTACTACATTAGAAATAATATTTTAATACACTGTATTATTAACCTTTAGTGGCTATGCCACAATGATTAACTTAATTACGAGTCTGCAGCTCCTTGCTGCCATATAATTAGTTATCTTTTAAACAGAAAATAAGTTAAATATTTTTTTTTAGACTAGTTTTAATATCTGTATTACTGATGTAAACTTATCTATGGTTCAATAAAAACTAAGTTCACTCAAAAAAAAAAAGGTTCCATCCCAGTCATAGCCAATTTTTCTTCATTAAAATTTTACATAAATGCAATAATTGGTTGTTTATATCAGTTCAAAAGAAATTCCTATAGTCTTTTGGAGACAACATTTTCTAAAAAAAAGAATTCATAGTAACTCGTTCTTCACCCTCAGCTTATTTTCAGAAAAACAAGTTTTTGTTCGTAATCAATTGGAAGAATATTTTAATAAAATATATAAATATATAAAGTTACTTAAACGAAAAAAAGGAAAAAAAAAATTTGCCATGACTAGGATCGAACCCTGCCTGGCAAAATAGAAGTCCAACACTCTGACCATAGAGCTATCAGGATAACAATTGTATTACTTATGCTTGTAAATGATAAGATGCAGGCTTGGGCACAGAGAGTGGAGGTAAAGCTTGCCGGCGAAGTGCCGGAACTCGCCGCGGATTGTTTAAACTATTTTTTATTGTTAATAAGTTGTTAAAAAAGGCTATTATCAATCGAACACCGTTCGGTAAAATCACTGTCGAACCTTGTGACTACAGAGCCAGCATATTTTCATTTGCTTTGTTTACGTTTAGATATCATGAGCTTCAGGCTTGGTAACAGAGGGTGGGGGATGTGCTTGCTCGTCAACTGTTCAAACTCACAGTCTTCTCTAAAAAATAAGACGGAGATAGATAGATATATTCTCTGCTCTGTCTTGTTCGGAACAGATTATCACACCAGAAACAGCCCTAACGGACTTCACAAAAATACGCGCCAAGTATGAATAACGAAGACGAGAATCATCGTTCATCAAGTGCGATCTCTATAAAACTCCTTTATGTGAACAACTACAAAAATGCGTGAAATCATTGCAGCCAAGTATTTAAACATAAAGATTAATTACATTTAATAGAATAAAATAAAAATGTTTTTTAATTTTCGTTAAATTATTATGTAATTTTCTACATAAATGAAAGACAAACTCTTTATAATGAGATGAAAAAAAAATTCAATACATGAAGAAAGTTAACAGCCTTATTACGTTTTAAAATTTGGAAAATAGAAAAAAAAATTGAATTAAAAAAAAAATTTCTCTTTTTTTATAAAAATTTATTTAAACACAATTAACTTGGCGTGGCTCTTAAGGCTGTAGGTGAAACGATAATTGATTAGATGGTTTATATAATTGATAGCCACGCCAAGTTAATAAAGAAAAATTGGCTATGACTGGGATGGAACCTTTTTTTTTTTGAGTGAACTTAGTTTTTATTGAACCATAGATAAGTTTACATCAGTAATACAGATATTAAAACTAGTCTAAAAAAAAATATTTAACTTATTTTCTGTTTAAAAGATAACTAATTATATGGCAGCAAGGAGCTGCAGACTCGTAATTAAGTTAATCATTGTGGCATAGCCACTAAAGGTTAATAATACAGTGTATTAAAATATTATTTCTAATGTAGTAGGCATGAGATAATAATGCACAAATGGTCTGTTTCAATATGTAATAACTAGGGAAAAAACAAAGGGTTTTCTGGTTCATACCCTAAGAAAACCTAGCTTAAATCTTAATTAGTCTTACAAATTATACAAATAGATATTATGTACAGAGAACTATAAACTAAAAAAGAAGGGGGAATGGGGTGCGTATTTACATGTGTGCGGCTTAAGCTGACATAAGCCAGACACTTACTGGTAGGAATAGGTGGTTGATAGAAGGAGACTGCTAAGTCCTAGAGAGGTTAGCAGGTTCGCTATCTTCGATATCGCCGTCTTGGATTTTTCTGTCCTTTGTTAGGGTTAGCTAACTTGTACATTTTCATCCTTGTCTTCAGGGCAGCATATGCTGCTGCTTTATTATTCATCCAGTAGTTTTTCTCGTGGATTCTACTAAAGTCATTGGTGTCTCTAAGCGGTATTGCTCTAGAATATACAAACTTTTTTTGTCTAATTTTAGCGAGGGTTGTGCTGTCTATTTTTTTATTGGATCTATTCCTACTTATGTGATATAGGACAGGTAAGTTGTCGGTATCCTGGAGTATGCCTTGGGCATCCCACTCCATGAAGTGTTGTGGTTCGGGATAGCCCAGTGCACCATATGTTATAGCTTCATCCTTCGTATATTCGCTGAGCGCGTTGATATTCTCGTTTTTAATGTTTTCAAGTTTTGAGAAGTAGTCCCTGTTAAGTCTAAGGAGGAAGCAATCTATCCTTTGTATGTTCGCTTTCTCATACAAACTGTTATTACTCCAGTTTTTGGTGTATTCCGTCTCTCGTCTTTTGTACATGTTGAGTGATGCTCGCAGGCAGATTCTTTCCAGTCTTCTAAGTCTTTCAACTTGAGCTGCTCCTAAGTTCCACCACATAGGCGATGCGTAGGTAACGTACTAGCAGAAGGTAGCAGATTACCTTGGCTCTCTTGGGGATGTGTTGGTTGGAGAAGAGTTTGCTGAGAGATTTGAAGCGGTCTTTTGCTTTCTTTATCTGAATGTCAATATGTGATCCAAGTTTGGCCAGATAATCGATTTGGACTCCAAGATATTTGACTGAAGCCTTGGTGGGGACATTCGCCACTGTTCCATCTTTCTCTATAATCTTCACAGCAAATTCTTTAATCCCATCTCTTCTTTTCTTACCAAGGAATCGCTCTGGAACTCTGAATAAGATGCTCTCGCACTTAGATGGATTCATTTTCAGGTTCCAGTTGAGGTAGTACTAATTTATTTTATTAACTGTGTCTTCCAGCTTGGGCTGTATCTCACTAGCTACCTCTCCTTCTGCTAGCACGATCACATCGTCCGCGTATGCTATGGCGTGCATCCCTGAGTCCTGGTTTAAGTCATATAATCTGAGCAGAGCACTGGTGAAGATGGAGAACAGGTAGGGAGAGTTGACCGTCCCTTGCTGGAGCCCGTCCTTTATTTTAAAGCATGTTGTAGATGCCAGATCCTCGTCATATACAGTGAATTTCTTTTCTGCTATCATATCAGCTATTAGTCCGGTCAACTCTGGTTGAAATTCGTTTTTAATCAGCGTATAAATTAAGCCCTCCTGCCACACAGAGTCAAAGGCTTTTTCCAGGCCAATCAGGGTGGCCCCCACCATCTTCTTTTCGCTGAGCTGCCAGTTGATAACATCAAACACTTTGTGAATAGCGTGTGTTGTTGAGTGCTGGTGCCTCAAACCAAACTGGAGGTCTGGTATTATCTTCTTTGTGTCACAGTGTTTGATGATGGCGTTGTTAATCACAGCTTCGTAAACCTTACTGATGTTGGGGGTCAGACTGATTGGTCTATAACTGGCCGGTTCATCAGCTGGTTTACCTTTTTTTAGTATCGGGCACACTTTAGCTATCTTCCAGGGCGCGGGGAAGTACAGAAGATTTATGGCGTTGTTAAATATAGCAGCATAGTCTGCAATTACATTAGGTGGTAAATGTTTCAGGACGATAGATGGGATTTCGTCAATCCCTACTGATGTCTTGTTCGGTAAGTATTTAACGATGACCTGTACCTCATGACTGTTACAGAAGAGTTCAGTAGCCTTGGTGTTTCTGACTGGGTTATCTGCTTTATTTGTATCACTGAAAGTTGGTATCTTTGTGTGTTTTAATGTCACTTCTTGCTTGAATATACTGACTTTTTCGTTAATGATTTCACGTATCCTGGTATTGAGGTTGAGCTGGCGAGGTGAGTTGACTGTTTCGTAGTGGGCTCTTATGACATTGAGTTTATCGACTGGATCTGATATCTTGTATTTGCTGTTGACAATTGTAAGCTTGGTTTGGTCTACTTTCGAGTTAGTGATCAGGTCTTTTCTTGCCACTGGGATTGTGATGTCAGGCAGTGTCATCTTGTTTGTGGGTCTGAAGAGTCTATTTATGGTTGGGAAGAAGGTATTTGAGTCTCTGTAATCTATGCTCTTATATACATTTTCCCAGTGCTTAGTGATATTTCTTTGAAACACAGTCTTGATCTCTTCTTAGGCTTCGTTAATTAGTATTTTAGTTATCCTAGCTAGGTTCGACCCAAGTCTTGGATTTTGCTTTCTGATGGTATTCAGCTTTGTTAATAGTTTGGACTTGGCTTTAATAAGATTTCTGATTCTTCTATTGCTGTATATGGAGGTGTTATCTCCCTTGCTGAACGTTGGAACTTTTTTGCTTATTGTGTTGGAGATGGAAGCACTAATGGCTTCAATGTATTTGTCAATATCTTCCTTGCTGAGGTTTAGAACTTTGGGTACATGTACATTATAGTTTTGCTCCAGGTGTTCGTAGAAGCTGTCCCAGTTAGTAGCTTTGTAATTGTACTTTTTTTCATGTGATTTGCTGTATATTCTTGGGAGGTTAGATAGATCTAAGATGATGTGGAGGGCGTTGTGGTCACTGTCATATACTAGTGTGTTCAATGCTTGATTGTCATGGTTGGAGATTATCAGTAAGTCATTAGCTATGCATAAATCAGAAAATGTTGCTGCTGGAACGAACGTGGGTTCATCTGGAAAATATATTCTTGATCTGTATCTAGGGGAATTATTGAATACCCAGTGATGGAGCCATTTCCCTCTTTGGTTACATGTTTTATCTCCCCAGTCTGTGTGACGAGCGTTAAAATCTCCTGCTATTAAATATGTATTATGATGAGACTGTAGTTTTAAATCATTAAATAGTTTGTTAAGTTCATCTATGAATAATTTTTTGGAGCAGGTACTGTTTGTGGCATATAGTGCAACAATTATTAGCTTCTTATCTTGCGTAGATTTAAGTTTTATGGCTGTGTATTCTATGATTTTGTTGTCTTTTGAGGGATTTGTACTGATGATCTCAAACTCGATTGTGTTCTTGATAACTATGGCAGTGCCTCCACCTTTGATTGATCCATATCTGTCGTTTCTGATGACCTCGTAATCACGGAAGCGCAGCTTGTGAGTGCTATTTAGCTTGGTTTCTGATATTAAGGCTATATCGATTCTATTTTTCTTCATAAATGTTTGTAGTTCATATCTTCTGTCGTGTTTGATTATGGAGTTGACATTTACCGCGGCTATGGTTAGACTAGTGTGCTCATAGTGATCTTGTCTTTGAGAATATCTTTGTGAATTCTCGTGTAATGTGGGGAGGGATAAGTTGTCCATTACTCGTATGCTATATCCTGGCTCAGAATTTGCATTATGCTGTCTATTCTGTTGCTGTTCTGTTGTATATGTGAGGTAAGTTCATTAATTTTTTGGGAGAAAAGATCAAATATTTCTTGCTTGAATTGACTTATCCATTGAGGGATATTCGTTGTGTCTGCTTGTTCGACTGAGTTCGCCGTACGTTGGTAACTGGTGGGGTGAGTTTGAGCCATGGTGGCTTGAGCATATGAAGTTTGAGGGTTGATTATCCTGCTTATTCTTCTCACTGTACGAACGGTATCTGCTCGCTGTTCTTTTTTCTTCTCTTTCATCATATTTGCTGCATATTTATAGTACAAGCAGCCTCTATAGCTGGCTGGGTGTCCTGTGGCACCGCAATTGGCGCACTTTAGGTTATCTTTGTTTTGCTCGTCGGTGATGGAGTATTTTCCAGGTTCATGTGACAAGCTGCACTTTACACACCTGTATTCTAGGTTGCAGTTCGAGCTTGCATGTCCATATCTTTGGCATCTCTTACATTGGAAAATCTTTCTTCTTCTGAGCAGTTCCCAGTGTATCTTTTGATTTAGTAGGTATTTGATGCTGGTTAACGCAGAGGTTTGCGTGTCACTGGAGGCCTGGATTGCGTAACATCTTACGTCTGGTTTCTTTTTATTAAAGATTACCTGTGTAACTTTAAGTATTTTAGCAGATTCATTGTTGGCGAGTGATTCATTTAACCCTTTTAAAACATCCTCAGCTGTGAATTCGTTGCATATTCCTTTAAGGATTAGAGTTCTGGGTTTAAGGCCTTTTGGTGTGTAAGTATAGAAAGGTTTTTTGGCTTCAGCTAGGTGATTTTTAACTGCATTAAATATCTCTGAGTTGTTGGTTGAGATTGATATACTGTCGCTGTATTGCTTGAGTGAAAAATATTCTTTAGAGATCCCTTTATCTTCTAAAAGATTGATAGTTTCTTTGACTGATGACTAAAGAAGGCGTATTGGGGGTGTTTTGGTTGGTTTGGCAATATTTCTATTAGTTTGTGAAGTAAGATTTCTTGAGTGATCTGGGTTTGTGGTATCTTAGATTAATTCTTCATTGTTTAGAGACTCAAATGAATTCAATGTGCTCATGGCGCTTGATGCATTTTCAACAACTTTGACTGTCTTGACAGTTCTCTTTGGAGTTTGCCATTCAGGTTCTGCAGTGGACTCGGGAGATGTCGCTGCTGGTTTGTTCTCTTGTCCGTCGGTATTGTTGCGTTTTCTTGCTCTACTTAGGTTAGGTCCAGTGAGGTTATGTGGAATGTTTTTATTTTGAATATCATATTTTTTGACGAATTCTTTAAATTGTTTGTCTACGCCGCGGATTGTTTCAACTGTTTTTTGCTGTTTATTATTTTCGTTTGTTAAAAAAAAATCCTACAACTAATGTAACTATATAAATATAAATTTTTCTGCACTACTTTAATTTTTTATTACTCTTCCGTCATTAATTAGAAAAATAATTATAGAAAAAATTAAAATTAATATTGAAAATTAATTCTGGCATCCAAAAATTGCAATTACGTGCAATTTTAACAAAAAAAAAAATTTTTTTAAATCTTTCCGTAACTGGGTTTGAACCCTGCTCGGCAAAATAAAGAACTGGCACTCTGACCACGGAGCTAGCATATCTTCATACAATTTCTTCGTGTTTATTATTTTAAGCTGCTTGCTTGGGTATGGAGTGTGGGTATCCAGCTTCCCGGCGATGTGCCGGAACTCGTCACAAATTGTTGTAAGTGCTCTTCATGTTTTATAATTATTAAAAAAAACTGTTGTCTCTTTTGTAGCGACATAAAAACAAGTTTTTTCAAACTTTTTAATAACTTTCTTACTCTTCTGCTATAAATTGGAAGAGTAATTGATAAAAAAAATTTTATTTAAAACTAATTTTGGCATGCTAAAATAACGCTTGTATATCATTAAAAAAAAAGAGAAAAAAAAAATTGGTTGCGGCTAGGTTTGAACTCGGCTCGGCAAATTCAAAATCTAGTGCTCTGTGTGCAGAGCTAATACATTAACTCTTCTATTGTTTATATTTATAAGTTATAAGCTACTCGCTTGGGTACGAAGGGAGGGGATAGAGCTTGCCGGCGAAGTGCCAGAACTCGCTGCCGATTGTCGTATGCCTCTCTCTTTCTACGAACATGAGTCTTTCTTACTTCTACTCATACTATTTTATGTGCAACACATGCGCAGAAAGATGTAATGAGTGAGACTGCGACAGAAGATATAACGCTCTTTGTCACGTGTCTTAGGGCTCTGAGTAATTTTGATACGCACTGTCGTAAAAATCAATAATCATTCCATGCCTTTCAGAGACCATTGCTACGCCACCTGTCGAGAATAGAAAAAATACGATTCTGTGAATGATCACCTGAAATTTTTCTCGCGAAACTGTGTTTTATTTATTTATTTTTTTGCTATAAAATATTTTTTTAAATATTCCGAATAATAGTATGTACATCGGGAAACAACGATTTACAGTATAGGTACAGTGGTTATTGTGGAATAAATCATTTTCTCGTTGACGGCTGATGACAACGGTATTCGCCATGACACCGCTAAAATCTAGTGAAAAATGAGTGCATATCTTTATCTTCATTTTTAATTATGATGAAGTAATTAATGTTATTATATTGTTGTTTTCCGATGTGAAGAATAAAATAAGCTTTCGATGAAGTCCTAAATTAACTAAATTCATCCATTTTTGACGCCGTCATTTGTAGAGAAAAATTTGCTAGGAACTTTCTAGGGGGAAATCTGTCTACAGCCCAGCCTTAAGCACAAATTTTTAAATAGAAAAGGTCCAGCACTGTTCGCAACATATATAAAAGCTATAAAACCAATTTGATATTCTTGTAACTGCTCAGAAGTAACACGCTCGACTACGAATACGTAGGTTTTGTGGTCAAGCTTATCACTATTATTATATTAACTAATTTTAATAATGAATTTTTTTAGGACAAATTTTATACGCAATCACACTAAAGGGGAGTGAAAGATGATGTACGACAGAAGCAATTTTTTTATAACAAATAACGATGTTTATAAGGAAAAAAAAGAGAATTTAATTATGCATGATGACAATGACCCGAGTCAGAATTTTACTCTTATTTTACCGCTGAACCTCCTGAAGTCGGGAGCATCAGCGGGAAAAAATTTTTTCTTCGTATAAGAAAAATAATATAAAATATTTTTATATTTTGCCGCTAAACCCCCTTCATAATTCCCGATTCAGGGGCTTCAGCGGCATAATATTTTTTAAAAATTCAGGGGTTTCAGCGGCAAAAATAATTTCAAGGGGTTTAACGTAAAAAAAAATTCAGGAGGTTCAGTGGGATTTTTTCATTCAGGGGGTCTAGCAGGAAGTAGAGAAAAATCGTTGGTGTTCCCGGCGGTCACCCATCCAAGTTCTGTACACGAGAAATTTTGCTTAACATCAAGAGATCGAGTCCAGGTTCCTGCATCCACTGCGCTGTGTCGAATTTACAAATTTTTTTTTTTTCTACTTATTTAAATCCACAATAATTAATATTATAAATGAAATACTATCAATAGTAACTCAATCTTATAATGGAAAATTAATTAAAATATACAAAATAATAAAAAAAATATTTAAAAGTTGCAATTAATAATCACTGATTATTAAAAGTAACTTAATAATTTTTTTTTTAATAAATATTAATCAAAAGAACTGAATACTATTAAAAATAGTTTATAAAAACATTCTGTACTCGGTAGTAATAAAATAATCATATTAAATATAATAATGTATTGTTCTAAACAATCAGCTATCATAGAAAATATTTCCTCACCATTACTAACTACTATAAATTATTTTAAATCACTACAAATAATTTTTAATCGTCAAATGTTGATAAAACTAATTTAATAAAATATATTTCATTAATAAATTCATAATAATTATGGAAAACGCGATATTCTGGATGAAGACAAAAATTTTTATTTTAAATAAAGTATAGTAAGCAGGTTCAGCGGCAAAAATAAATTTTTTCAGCGGGTTCAGTGGGAAAATATAGATTTTTAGGGGGTTCAGCGGCAAAATAAGAGTGAAATTCTGACTCGGGGAGTCAAAGGCTTCGATAATGATATTTATAATATTAATAATATATTTTTAAAAAAATAATATTTAATAATATAACAATATTTTTTTAAAGAATATACTTTTTTAAAGAATATTGGGACTGCTCGGAAGGCTTGGAACTTGCTACCTGAAGAGAGTTTTTTAAAAATTTTTCTTGAGCAATAAGACCCCTATTGTCCCAGCAGCCTTCATCTTACAAACAGTAGGGACTTTTCGAAGTCCTATCTATCACAGTAGATAGAAATGAAACAAATAACAAAATAATCTTTCCTCTGAGTTCCGTAGGGCAAGCCTACCCCACTTAAGACTTTAAATGTGATTTTATCTTCATTTAAAATAAATGGATCGGTTGCTTAGGGGTTAAATCTCTGTTCGAGAATCTTTTGGTGACTGGTTCGAATCTCCCGGTTGCTATTCAGAAAATAATAAAAAAAATTTTGCATTTCTATTCATTACCCAGATAAAAAAGGCACTAGTATTGTTACAAAACATAATAATAAAATAAATATTATTTAATTAATGAATAAAGCAACTGGCGTCCTTACATGGTGTGTTTTATCGTCATCTCGAAACACAGGACTTGTCACACCAGCTGACTTTCCAATACCTTAAGTCAGCTGGCTTGTTCTCTGAGACCGAAGGATTCATTATGGTCTGCCAAGATGGTATATTTTCCACCCTCGCCTACCGGCGTGATATTATGCACGAGCAACTCGAGGACACAAGATGCCGAGTTTGGCACGGTGATGTAGATGAGACGCTATTTCATGTATTATCGGCTTGTCCGATATTAGCGTGCTTAGCCTACATTTACTGGCATAACGCCGCCCTAAGAGTGTTGTATTACAACCTTCGGCACTCTTACGGAATAGACGAGACACCAGTGCTGCCCTATGTGCCCGGTGAAATTGAGTCAGTCGTTGAGAACGGGAGAGCAAAAATTCTTTGGAATTACCCGCTCGCCACGCCTCAACGCATTGAACACAATGAGCCGGATATTACTTTTTTCAACCATACCACCAAGCACGTATATTACATTGAGTTCTCAGCCCCGGCCGAGACAAATATATGTGCGAAAGAAGAGAGTAAACAGGAACGCTACAGAGAGCTCATGAGAAATGTCTATCCCGAATACACGGCGCACGTGATAGTCCTGGTGATTGGCGCCCTCGGAAGAATAAGGGACCGCTTTCTGACAGAGCTTCGAACAATACCAGTCTGCCGTAGTCAGGCTGAGATTCTCGCGACTTGTATGCAGAAAGCGGTCATTCTTGGTTCTATCCGAATCCTGAGACGACTGTAACAAATGACTGAACGGCTGCAGCCCCGGCTCACCCTCAAACCCCAGGAAGTCGGGTATCTGCAGGATAATCCCGTCTGGTCAGGCCTCAGGTGGGTCCGAGCCCTGGGATCCCTGGCCAGACACCTCTGACGAATGGCAAGATGAATAATAATAATAATTTGGAAATTCATAATTTAGAAGATAATTCTAATAATTTGGTTAAATCCGTCTCAACTTCTTCAGTTAATAATAGTTCTTTAGCTTTCGCAAAACCGGGAAAATTTGATGGTTCTCAGACGTGGGAATCTTATTTCCGTCAATTTGAGACAATCGCTCGTCGGCATAAATGGACAAATAAAGTTGAAGCATCGATTTTAGTGTTTTGTTTGAAGGACAAAGCTCAAGTCATTTCAGAAAATTTGAGTTTAGAAGATTTAGGGAATTTTGAAAAATTGAAGAAAATTTTGAAAGATCGTTTTGGTGGAGCCCAATTTTCTCGAGCTTATTTTAGTCGTTTTCAGGCTAAAAAACGGTCTGAAAATAAAAATTCAACAGACTTTTCGAATGATTTGGATAGGCTTGTCAAATTTGCGTATTCTTCGGTCTCTTTTCAAGAGAGTTAAATATACTATTCGATGGATATTCTTACATGAGAGAAAGATAAAAAGGACAAAGAATGTAAGTATATTAATTATGAATTACTCTCAGTTTTATTATGAAAAACATTAAATAACATACACAGAATAAATTTTTAATCAGAAACAGGATTGAATCGATCAAAAATTAGTTCAATTAATATCGAGATTCATTTCTATATATCTTTATTTCATCGTTTATTTCAATATATTTATTGATTAACATATTGTAAAATAAGAATAAATAACAACTTTGGAAAATTAATAAATAAAGGAAAAGTTTATTAATGGATGACAGCAATTAATTAGAAAGAAAGAATCCGTGCGGTCAACTCAAGTCTCAGTCAAAAACCGGAGATGAGTCTCATTTTCCGATGATAGTATTTTAGTCATGCTTGTCATGCATCAAATCACAACGTTTAGAGCTAAAACATGCCACTGGGCCCACTGCCATCTCACATTGTTTTATGTAACACCTAAAAAACTATCACACTTTCTGTGAAGATGATAGCGGGTAAACTATTTATTCTTCTATATCCGGGGTTAGAAAATGAGAGGGTGACTATCATCTTCGAACGTGACAGTAGATATGTAAGGCCGGTTGTGGATCACTTTGCAATACCGGCCGAGTCAAAAAGTGGGTTCTGATCCGCATTAATTACCGACCGCGATAAGTTATCGAAACTGATAAATTATCGGCAGCGATTCTTACCGATCCTGATTGTCGATAAATTATCTTCAGTGATAATATTATAATTATCAGCAAAAAAAAAACCGTAGAAAAAAAAATTGGCAGTGATGTGTCTCAAGGATGTTAGATGATGGGAAAAGGTTTTAAAGTAAAAACAATTTTTCTGTCAAGTTAATTTTGTTTATTAAAAAAAAATTATAATATATCTTTTCTGTTTTATAAAAAAAATAATGATCCCTTGAATGATGGTTACCAAGTAGCATTAATCTACCTGTAAGAATCAAGATTATTTTCTTTAATAACTTTTTTCATATAAGTAAAAATAGAAGAACTAATCATAAAACAAGACTTACAGTATCATAACCATCATCATAGTCAGTGGAATCATCATCATAATTATCATCGTCATCAATTGTTGGAGGTGAAGGAGGTAGAAATTCTACCTCACTATCCTCCGATGACACAGTCGCTGGAGAAGGAGGTAGAACTTCTACCGCACTATCACTGTCTTCGACAGTGATGATTTCCTGGCTTGGAGGTGGTAGCACGACGGAGATGTCTCCTTCTATCCGGAACCATATGACGTTACCGGGGAACGTTCGGCAGGTAGCCGTCACGCCACAAAGTGTGAGGGTAGCGCCCTTTATCCCTCTCGTCTCTTCCCAATGATCTTCAAGTGCCATTTGAATAATAATTTCTAGGAGGGTAATCGGTAGGTCGAACCAGGCCTCCGGGAAAATAAAAGTGCACATCTTTTTCTAAAAAGTAATAACGATTATGATAGATTTTTTTCGAACTTAAAAAAATTCCCCATTTTAAACTTAAAAGAAAAAAATTGCCCCACTTGATAAGTTATCATTTAACAATTCATGAAATTCACAATTACTCTCAATAAATAATCATATTAATGCATCAAAATAAAAAAAAAAAAACACACTTTTTATACTTGAATGAAGAAAAAATCACTACTTACTTGGTATGGTTTGATCAGTTTGACTGTCGAAAATGAACTAAATATTTTGTCCTATGCATCATACACCATGGCTGAATGTTTATATTTTTCAAATAGGCCAATGGTGAGAAAATCATTGAACGATATTGATTTAAATAGAGAAAAGAATTTGACAACAAGAAAAAATTCTCACTAAAAAAAATAATTTATAAATTACATTTTTTTCTTTTTTAATTATTAAAATAGTTTGTAAACGATCTCTACTATGGATAAATAATTTTAGACACATATTTTTTCGATTGGATTTTTAATTAAACGTGTTTTCTTTGTCGCTCGTGCCTCTGCTATCTTATTTTTTCCTCGCTCTGCCACCGCTCTCTCACTTTGTCTATACTTTTATTCTCCGCTAAGAAGCTGTGATTCATGCAAGAGTTGAAAGGGCCATGTGTCGAAAAATAATCGACTTATTTTATTTCATTTAGAAACGTTAACGTTTGACTCAGTCGGTCGATTGCATCATATTTTCCTCACCCTCATCTCTTTTTCACTTTGTTTATACTCTCATTTTCTGTTACTTATTGAAGTAAGACATGATATATATTATGAATAATTAATTGAAATATTTTATTTACTGTATGAGTAATCATAACTGAACGTATTTTAAATGTAAAAAAATTATTGAAACGAAAAATTATTATCTTTTTTTATTTTATTTTTTTTGAACTACGATTTGTAATTCTCTACGTTTAAATGACTTCTTTAAAAATTATAATAAGATTTTTTATCTTGAGAAAGAATTTTTATTCAAGAAATAAAGATTATACATTTTATTTTATGTATTTGAATAAATGTTTTTTTTTTTTTTTTACAATATATACAATAAATTCTCAACATTCTCGTACGATCTAAAGGCATGTAATGTTTGTAACATTTACGATGCAATGAAATATCTCTATCCAGTTGTAAATGTTCCGGTAATTTATCCCAAATATCGACGATGTATACTGGAACAATCTTCAAGAAAAAATACTTTGGAAGACAAGCAATATCTTCACTTGACATTTTTGTTATATTTTTTAATAAACAATACAATTTAAATGACTTTTCAGATGGGGTTTTTTCATGGAAATTTACCATATACCATTTTTTTAGAATTTTTACATTCTTTTCTGCACATTGTTCATTTTCTCCATTATGCACCTTACAATCTTTTAGATGATTCATATTCAGAGCATGAAGCGAAGGACATTCAAGCTCATCCAAATTGATTACAACTTTTG
This sequence comes from Chelonus insularis, assembly GCF_013357705.1. Lineage (NCBI taxonomy): Eukaryota > Metazoa > Arthropoda > Insecta > Hymenoptera > Braconidae > Chelonus > Chelonus insularis. The sequence continues at coordinate 400,274 of NW_023276419.1, forward strand.
AGCTGTCAATTAAACTTTCTAACCATTCTTTCTTTTCATCTTCTTTCACGTAAATACGGTTTCGATCTTTGACAAGTATACGAAGAATATATGGAAGTTCCTCATATTCTTTTGTTCCAGATTTCCATGGAATGCCATGATAATTACGTATCAGCCACGAATTTATGCGTTCATATTCTTCAGGTAAATATTCCCACTGATGTGGCGGTTTGAAAATTAATACTGAAATGTCTTCCATACCATCACTATTATTTTGGATTGTAATAGTCGCCAATTCTTTCACTAAAAACCGATTATTTGGCTGCTTGAAACCTTGAACATCTAATATAATTTCCATGATGCACATAAAATTTGTGCACATGCCGACAATGTAAAACCCAACTGAATAGTATTACGGTGAATCATCTATTTATATGTTCAGCCCCACTTATTGAAATTATAGCATCTAATTTCATTGTTTGATCACTACAACGATTGGCTATAAAATTGTATTTTGTAGGATTTTTTTTTACATTACATTTAATTTTTGTTAGTCTGAAATGTTCAGCAAGAATGATGAAACATCATGCCTCCTCTCTTCAAGATATTTCTTGGAAAATCGGGCAAGAATTCACATGATCTCAGGGCTGATTCACAGCCTTGACATGTTCTGGAAGTGTTTAGCGGGGGATGATGAAACATCATGTAAACGTTTTATACACATGTTTTAATTTATGATTCCATCAAAAATTAAAACATTCTGGAATCTTTGTTTGGAGAGAATAAATTGTATTTATACCCATGCAAGTCATGTTTAAAATCACTGATAAATTAAAACTGTAAGAAATACGTTGTGATACATAATTCAAACAGTAAGAATGGATTTATTAAGAGTAAATAAAATTGCCAAGTGTGAGACATACTTACCAACCAAGAACATGGATATGTTATGTCCGACTTAATTTTTGTCCATCCCGTATCCCTTATTTTTCTTTTTTTTTTTGTTTCCCCCTTTCCCCTTTCCTTCTACCTTTTGCATGGGATTCAGACCGCTGACCAGCATTTTTTTTTTTCCGTCGACGATGGTCAGCTCTTTCCCAAGCCCTTCGACTTGTGGCGGGGCCCGGGGCCCCAAACTGCAGACGGTGCACCTTTTTTTTCCGTTTTGTTCTGTGGACTGGGAGTTTCCCAGCTTAATCAGCTTGAGAAACTTTCCAGTTCACCAGAAATCACGCATACATAAAATGACGACTCAATCCTTACAAAGCAATACTTTGTTGGATCGTTGTCTATGTCGGCTGCTGACATTCAAACCGGTGCAGGGTTACTTCCGGCGACTCTGTTTACACGCGGCCACTTCGTAGACCAAACAGCTTTTATCTGGGCTTTTCATCGAAGACCATAGACCCGTCAAGACGGCCCGCGTATCTAGCATCGCGTTGAACTAAATAAAAATTATTCTATCTTCAGTCGTTATAATAATCTCTCCCGAGACGCAGTAACGCTTATATACTCTCTTATAGTTACATTGCTAATCCTATTCAATAAAGAGTTTCCGTCTACCGACGTTGCAAAGTTACTTGAAAAACCATAAAGAAAATAAAAATCTTATTATTAGTGTTGTAAGTGATAAAAGACAAAACCGAACATTGCCAACCTCCTATTCTGAACGGAGACTCATCATTGTCAAGAGGGGAGAAGAGTGCAGGCTCTTCTACCGTTCCCTTAAAAAATATTTCTTAAGGAAAAAAAAAAAGGGGAAAAGAAGTTTGTTTTTTTTCTTTCCCTTAGAAAAACTACCTGTCCATGTCCGACGCCTCCAATCCTTCAAACGCTACCCGCAATCACCCCTTTCCTTCCTATGGTATCCCCATTAAATCATAACCTTACGGCATAATGTTATCCATTAAATAAATAAAATATAATAAAAAATAGTCGGACATAACAGCTAGTTTCTGGTGGCAACGGTGGGATTCGAAGTGAATCCTCGACCTTCTCCACTCTTGCACAGATTTGTCCCCCTGTGAAAAGAATTTTTTCCTCGCATTTATAAGCATATATATAAAAAAAAAAGGAAAAAAAACAACATTTTATTTTTCCAATTAATTTCTTCTATCATTGAAACCAAATTAATTCATTAAATTTTTAATATAAGATATACAAGACATCTTTATATGTAAGATAGCATGGTTTAAAGTCGATGTAACTCTTTAAGCCTGCCAGTTACGGGGGCTCCGCCGCGACTTATCCTATTGTTTTACGCGATCTTTCCCTATAAAATTGCTCGCTGGTGAATTTTGAATCGACCCCAGTAGTCATACGAACGAAAGGAAACCAGTTTCCCCCTCTTCACACTATTATTATTTAAATTAAAATTCAAACAGTCCCCGCCGACTTGAAATTTCCTTGTCGCGAGACTTTCTTTGGAATAAGCCTTCAAGGTTTAGTGAGCTTTAAGGGCGAAAACTATTTCTATAATAACCGGTGTGGACCCCTGTTGGTCCCAAAATTCTTATTTTTCACCCCCTCGTTTTTATTTTTAGATCCCTTTAAAGTTGACGGCCCCCGAGGAATTCACTCCAAGCTTCTCGCCTTAAAATATCTTATAAAATAATCGTTATCACATTGGTGGAAATTGTAAAGCCTAAATAAATCGTTTATTTAACTTTTCGCTTCAAAAGGTCACTAAATCTTGTCACTTTATTCAACTTTTAGAGAAACTAAAGGTTTGAAGGCAAGGCCACGCCCACTTTCTTTAAGTTGCACGGCGATCCACATATGTCCTTGCATCAACACCTCCTTGTTCATTTCTTTAGCGACAAATTAGTTTAACCAACTCGTTTATTTATTGATAATTAATTACCGCGTAATATTCGGGGGTTATTCTAGTACTTCTAATCCTACACGATTTTACCTCTTGCAAATTCAATCATGGGGAGTTCGCCTGGTATGCTATCCCGTGAATAATTAATTATAATAAAAAATATCAGTGCTCTGCAGTGGTCTGGGTGCGACCCGAAAAGTCCACACGACCAACTTCCCTGTGGAAAAAATAAAAAATCAATTTGAATAGAATCCGTTTCCATTTTTTATAACAAATGGAATTGTTATAAACGAAATGAGTCTGCTTATATTCATTTGATATGGTTAGTTACTTTATTTCAGTAAAAGAAAAAATTGTGCGTTAAAAGTACTCATATATATAGAAAGGGTCCCTATTTTTATTGTTTATAACAATTTAAAACTTATTATTTAAATATTACTATGATCAATAATCACTTGTTAGTAACAATGTTCAATTGTTATGAACACAATTCCATATTATTGACGATTATTATTGACTATAATAGCGTCTTTAATGCTGTTTTCTCAATCCTGACACGAGTTTAAAATTCTTTCATTGCTGATATTGTTTTTTAAATTTTTTTTTTTCGATGAAATATTGTCATCATACATCCATACAAGTATTCCAATCCTTTCATATTCATATTTCTGCAATGATCTTGAAATTTTGTCTAAACAGTGGTATAATTCATAAATTGCAAAATTCAAGTAATTTCCTTTTTTTCCAGTTTTTTGATTCTGCCAAAAAATGGCTTTACCGATTTTCCTAAAAACTTTTTCAGTTCTAAGTTACGTAATTACGCGTCGAATGCTATTGGTCCCACATCGATATCATTTTTTGTTCTCGAGATAATCGAGGCGACAAATAATTCCGGACGTACGTACGCACATATGCACATACGCACACACAGACGTCCACGTAAAAACTGTCGATTCATTCTAGAATAGGCTTTCGAATTTATTTATTATTAACTTTTTTTTAGCAAAAGATAAAATGACGCGTTAAAAGAATTCAAATATATTGCATAGATCTCTATTTTCATTGTTTATAACAGATTTAATTGTTCTAAACAAAAAGAAAGAGTTTCCATTCATGTCGTACGGTTGGTAACTTTTTTTTAGCAAAAGAAAAAATTACGCGTTAGAAGAATTCAGATATATTGCATAGATCTCTATTTTCATTGTTTATAACAATTAAAAAATTTTTTATTCAAATATTATTATGATCGATAATCATTTGTTATTAACAATGTTCAATCGTTATGAACACAATTTCTTATTATTAACAATAATCATTGACTATTTTATTATCCTCAACGCTATTTTCTCCATCCCAACACTAGTTTTAAATTTTTTTATTGTTGATTTTGTTTTTTAAATTTTTTTTTTTCTATGAAATACTGTCATCATATTTCTGTACAATTATACTAAACATTTGATATTCATATTTTTTAAAAGATCTCGAAATTCCGTATAAAAAATTGTATAATTTATAAATTGCAGAATTTAGGTAGTTCACTATTTTTTCAGTTTTTTGATTCTACATAAAAAATGACTGGACCGATTTTGCTGAAAATTTAATCAGTTCTAAGTTACGTAATTACGCGTCGAATGCAGTTGGTCCCACGTCGATATCATTTTTTGTTCTCGAGATAATCGAGGCGAAAAATAATTCCGAACGCACGTACGAACATACGCACATACACACATACGCACATACGTACATACACACACACACAGACGTCCACGTAAAAACTATCGTATTCAACTCTGGGGACCTTAAAACTTGGAGATATGTCAAAATTAGCGATTCGCAAAATCGGACCCATTACTATAACTTCCCACTGGGAAGTTAATAAGTTTTTCTCTCTCTTCTTTTTCTCCGTACATTTCCTTTAGTTCAGTCCTTCGAATTGATCAACTTCACTGATATTTTTGTCTACTTTCTTTCTCCCATATTATTATTCCCAGTGAGTTAATACTTTGGGAAATTTTAAACCCTTATCGCTCAGTCCTAAATCCCTAGTTTATCGACACCGGGAAAAAAGGGAAAGAAAAGGGAAAAAAAGGGGGGAAATCATCGATCTACTTAACGTTCTCTTAGTTATCGATCCATCGACAAATCTCTTCCATACTCTTTCTCCGGGATGAAAGTCCGTTTCCCTTTTTTTTCCCTCCCCCTTTTCGTAAAAATACTCCGCGGTGCACATACTCATACACACGTGTTTGCTCTTCCCGGAACATCGAGTGGTTCTCAACCCGCGACGTATATTGGTTTAGGTCTGTACTGTTTTTAGTTTTATGATTGAAAAAAACAAAAGGGGGGGAAAAGGGGAGAGAGAGAAAACGATCAATTAATCCCAGATCGAGTATTAATAATTATATTATAGTTAGTTAATTAGTATTATAGTTTATAATCATATTAATAATTATTAACTGATAGTGATAATCCCACATTGGCTTTAATAATATAAGCGTAATATGATCATTATATTATTATAACTATCCTGAATTAATTAATCGCGGATGGTTGCTATTGTCAACTTACTTAACTTTGTTGCTTAACATTTTCGACGGAGTTGTCAAAACCCGGGGGATTATAATATAGGGATTACTATATTTTATTATAAATAAAATTTATTTGTTTTTCTTCTTTTCTTTCCAAGATTTTTGGGTTTTGGGAAACCGGGTTTTGACGGGGTTCCTCCGTACCAGTGAGGCTGCTCTTTTGTTATCCGCACCCCTTTGATCAATCAATCAAGATAAACGCGATTTGGAGTTGTTCTTGTTTTTCTCGCGTTCTGCGAGGATTAGCGGCGCGGTAACCGGTGCAATAGACCCTCTGTAGGCCCTGCATGCCATTTCTGATCTTTTTAGATAAGACCTCCTTTAGACCTACTTGACCCTACTTAAGGCCTACATAGCTGACATTACGTGGAACAGTTAGTGGGTCATCCTTGAACCTGTTCAAACGATTAGACATCTTTTTTGGGACATTTCCATGAAGATTTGTCCGCCAAGCTCCCACTTTTCGCCCTCCTTACCTCTCTCAATACCCAGAGATAAACCCTCTCTAGCTTACTCGAACACTATATCGGCAACGCGGGCTTACCCCTCCCTTTCCTGACAGAAAGGAATCATTCGAGTGAACCCGCGGCCTCATCGAGCTTATAGTATCGCGTTAGTCGATTCACCCTCCAATAACGATACTGTCATCTTTTTCCTTGATCTTGTGTAAACACCGATGTTTATCGAGGAAAAAATTCTTTCCACTATTTCATATCAATTTGTCTAGTTACAAGCTAATATTGAGTACCCTTATTTTTCATTTTTCGCTTGCTACAAGCTCGAGACAATATACGCTTTTCGTGTTCCTCCTGCTTCTCTGCATGCCATCCTTATTCGTTTAAGCATACATTTGTAAGTAGCTCCCTTGCGCACAACCCGCTTCACTACTGGGATAGCCGTTTCCTTCTAAGGTAAGGAAATAAACTTCAGCGATCAGGAACACGAACACGGGGCTGCCAGTCACGACCGAGATCCTGGCACGCAGGACCAATGGCACGAGACGACTCTCAACAACACGAGCTCCATCGAGAGGTCATACTTTCCGGCGAAGGATTTCGCCTCCTCTCTCCCGGAGTTCTACGGAGATGGTCGTCCACCTACACACGAGGATTTTGACAAAGCGCTTACCCGACAACTTTATATGGTTCCCGGTCAAAACCAAGAAAGTTACGTTGCCCATGTTCTTAACCGTATTCATGGGCCCGCGCGCCGATATCTAAAAGATCAGAACTTGACCTCAGTCCAGCAAATATTGGACACGCTGCGAATAGAGTATCGCCCCAGGGACTAGATCGGTTTCCTGATGAATAAGATCCATCGTCTGCGGCGAGGAAGGGAGGAGTCCGTTGAGGACTTCTACTATCAAATTAAGGACATCCTCACATCTTTTCAGTCAGTGATGGGCGACAGCCAAGATAATCGTGCTCTTTTCCAACGACTCTATAAAGATGCTGTTAAAGTCCTATTCTACAACCTTCCTGAAACCCTCCGGATTTCCATTAATCAATGTGTGGAGCTCCATGAGCTAACACTCGACGACCTCTATAAGCGTGTGCGCCGTGAGTCTTACGCGCAAAGCCCTTCCGCGGAGGACTATTATCCTCACGCGACACGCCGCAGTGACTCCTGGGACCGCTCCAGGGATGGTCATTCCGGGGAGGACTCCCGAGAGCCTCACCATTCTAGGTATGATGAATATCACGCCCGGCGTGACCGCGAACCTTACGACCGGCGACGAGAGGAAAAGAGATCGTTCGCGTTCTCCCCGCTTCCTCCTCGCCGCCGGCCTTCCTCGCGATCCTCTACTCCTGGACCCACGAGCAATTTCTCTGCAGAAGGAGACAGCACCCGCAGGGTCTCTTTCGCGGAACCTAAGCCCACTTCTTCAGGCAGTCGTGGAGCGTCCCCTGCAACTAAACCCGCCGTGAACGAACTTGAGGCTTGTAAGGGAATGATCAAAGAGCTCACCACTCAAATACAAACCCTCGCCACTACCCTGAAGCAGCCCCCGGCCATTGCTCCCTTTCCTTATCCGTTCTTCCCTAACTGCGCTTCTACCCTTCCCCAGAACCCTCCTTCAAATCCCAATCAAGCTCTAGAATCGGTCCTCGAGCGCCTAGGGAGATTGGAGAAAACTTTAAACTCGAAGAGCACCTGTCCACAGGGGGGAGCGGCGGGTGCCCTCAAAACCGATCCCTCCTCCTCTGTCGGCGAATTAAAAACCGCCCTCTCGGTTCAGGCAGAGACGAAGGAGTAACTATCGGAAGCCCGGTGGTAACCATTTTCCAACACGAATATTTCTTCAAGCCCCTTGAGATTCTTCTCGACTCTGGCTCCAACCGCAGTTTCATCCACATCCAATGCCGTCAAGACAGCGTTAAGGCCCGCCCTGTCACTGACCAGGTCTGCGGCCTTACCGACGGCATTGATGTCTGCGGCGAGGTTACCCTCACACTTTGGCAGACCCCTATCAAATTCTTCATTACCACCAGCCCCCTTGGCGCCTATCAAGTTATCTTAGGTGACTCGTTCCTGGCCAAGAGTCAAGCCACGTTCTCATACTGATCCAATACTATGGTATTAAAGAACCGCGGCGTTCGGCCGATCCCCTTCAAGATCCGAGAGGTATGGGTGCAACGTGCCCACGCCACGTCACCCGGGCCCCGGGTGTTTTCCCGGAGCCCTCACCTTCGCGGCAACGAACAAGCGTTTCTCCTGGACACTGGAGCTGATGTGAGTCTAATTAGTCTCCTTGCTCTCCGGCCAGGCGTTCCTATTGACCATACTCAACTGCTACGTCTTTGGGGGATTGGTGAGGACCATGTGGATACCATAGGAGTCGTACGCCTCCGAATGTTCGGAGTAGATATCACTTTCCACGTCACTGACCTGGACATCCCCGTTGAGGGGGTGGGAATCATCAGCAATGATGTGTTCTGCCAAGAGAAGGCCGAAATCTCCTACGCGGAGCAGACCGTGGTCCTCGAATCCGCCCCGGCCAAACCCATTCACTTCTCTCGAACATGTAAACCCTCGAGTCAATATATAATTCCTCCTCGATCCCGCATGGTTATTTCGGTGCCCTTATTGGAAACCGAACTTACCGAGGGTTACTTGCCCCGGGTCGACCTGGGTAAGGGCCTGTTGCTGGGCGAGGCGGTAGTCGCCGCCCAGGACAATTGCGCTACCTGTCTGCTCATTAACACCTCCGACTCTTCCCAGGAAGTCGAGATTTCCCCTCAGGAGCTCGAGGAGATCACCTTCTCGGATGATGGAGCTACAGACACCGAGGAAGATGAGCCAGACGATCGCCAGGAGTTACCGCCCAACTCAGAGTCCCGTACTCGACTTGACATCCTTGTGAAGGAGGTCGAATGGCCAAGCCACCTCACCCCACAAGAACGTCAGCATGTCGTTTCTCTTCTGAGCCGAAACCCCGACCTCTTTACTCTCCCGGGCGAAGAAGTGGGCAAGTATAGGGCCAGGAAAGTGCGAATTCGAACCACCGACGACAAGCCTGTCAAGGTGAAGCAATATCGCTGGCCCCCGGAACTTGCCGCGGAGATTGAAACCCAAGTAAACGCCATGAAGGCGCAGAAAACCATTAAGCGTTCCCGTTCCTCTTATAACTCTCCACTGTGGATAGTCCCTAAAAAGGCCAACTCGAAAGGTCGAAAAAGATGGCGTCTGGTAATTGACTTCCACGCACTTAACAGGAAGACAATTGAGGATGCTTACCCTCTTCCTGATATAACCGCGATCCTCGGCCAATTGGGGGGCGCTAAATACTTCAGCGTCTTCGACCTGGCCAGTGGTTTCCACCAAATGGAACTGGACCCGGCCGATGGCCCGAAGACTGCGTTCTCCTCCCCCGGCGGACACTGGGAATACACCCGGATGCCGTTTGGTCTAATCAACGCTCCGGCCGAGTTCCAACGCATGATGGACTCGGTACTTTCGGGCTTGAAAGTCACCGAACTTTGCGTCTACCTAGACGACATCATTGTTCACGCCTCCTCCCTCCAAGAACACGGCGTCCGAGTGCGCAGACTCTTCGAGCGTCTGCGGGAGGCAGGACTTACACTCCAGGCTTCCAAGTGCCGTTTCCTATGCAAGGAAGTCAATTACTTGGGCCACATTATCACCATGGATGGCATTAAGCCCGACCCTGATAAAGTTTCCGCGTTAAAAGCCGCCTCCCAACCCCGAAACCTTACCGAGATGAGGAAGTTCTTAGGGTTGGCAAACTACCTGAGAAGGTTCATCCCCGACTACTCTGAACGAGTCAAGCCTCTTACCGACCTAACTAGGAAATCAGAGTTCTATATATGGACTCAGGAGGCCCAACTAGCCTTTGACGACATGAAGGAAGCCTTGTGTGAACAAACCATGCTGTATCATCCCGACCCTAACGAAACCTTCATTCTCGCCACTGACGCCTCCCCGGTGGGCATTGGGGCAGTCTTGAGTCAGGAGATAGAAGTGGAGGCCGCAGAAGGCAAACGGTCCAGAGACTTACGACATGTAGCGTTTGCCTCCTGGGTCCTCCAGGACGCTAAAACGCGCTACTCCGACGATGAGCGAGAATGCTTGGCGCTGACTTACGGCATCAATCACTTCCGACCGTTTCTTCAGCTTAACCCGTTCATTGTGCACACGGACAGCGGCTGTATCGCTTGGCTAAGGGATGCAGTCACGCTAACCGCAAGAATGGCCAAATGGAAGGCGCAACTAAATGGTTTCCGCTTCACCGCGGTATGCAAAAAGAGAGTGGGCGATCTCTACGTGGACGCGCTGTCCTACAACCCTCCCGACCGTCCGGTCGGTAATAGGGACGAAAACCCAAGGGCCACCGAAGCCCCCTCCTGAACACCATCCACTAACCCCTCCAACCGCCCTTCTAATACGCGGCGGTAACCACACAGCGTTACCAGTCACTTACGGTAATGGAGGTGAACCAAGAAAACGAGGCCAACCACCAGGAAGTAGAAACCGCCCCAGAGCGCCACAAGTAACCGACACGATAGCATCAAGACTTAGGAGACACATGCAAGGACAACAACGCGAAGGAGGGAACACTGCAAGTCTGCAATCCACTCACCCCTTAACCAGCTCTCCCCACACAACTCCACCAAGCACCCGGCGTACAAGAGCTTCCAGACCAACCCCTCCTCAAGCGGTGATCGAGATGCCGAGCGCCGAGCTTTCAGATGCCGAGGAGAGGGGGGGGGGATGGAGAAAATCGCTGAGCAGCCGAAGAGCGGGTCAGAAGCCACTTCGTCGCCCCCCCCTGCAGCAAGCGACGCGGGTCTCACCCACTCCCGAACAATCAGGATCGGGTACTGGGGGGGCCGCGGCCCCAGAAGTAAACCTCCCGACAGAGCCAAGCGACTCACAGACCTCACCGATTTCTCCTGACTCTTCTCAGAACCTGGACGATTCGGTGCTTAGCCGGGGTAGGAGACGAGTGCTGGTCCTAGTACCTTATCCACGTCTCCCCGTGTCGCCACAGGTGATAGAAGGCGTTAGGTCCACCCTGGAGTCGTATGACAGGGTTCGGTGGAAGAGAGAAAACAGCACTCTAGCTGGCTCTCGACTGGAACAAACCAACGAACTCAAACTTGAGAAAGAGGATGATAAAGAGGAATACGAGAACCCAGAAGACTCGGATGATGCCGAGGAGAGCATTGGGAGCGATGGGGGGGACCAGGAACCTGAGTCGCCTCAGCCTGTGCCCCCAGTCCAAGAGGCGCTGAACCTCACTCCGTTCCAGGATATGTACTGGGACAAGGGCGCGTATCAGTGCATCGAAACTCCACAACCTTCCACTTCTACACGCAACTCGCAGGACTCGTTATTGCGTCACTGTCTGGGACGTCCTTCGACCCTTCCTACGTTCGACGCTAATACTAGTCCCGCCGCTAATTTCAGCATCTTAACTCACCGTTTTCCCGCAACTCCCGTAAATCCCTCCATTCAGCCAGGAGGAAGCACCCGCTCCCGTGGTAGCGACGAGGACACAGCCGTCCCCACCGTTACCGGCTCCAGCTAGCCAAGAAGTAATCGTGTGCCCTGAAACTTCTGGTTCCGAGGGGAGAGTTTCCTGTGACTCTAAGCCCGAACCTAAGATCGCGACGGAATCCGTCCCTACACCCCGGACGCCCTCGCAGACAGTTACCATATCGTTAGCCGGGATGGACTTACGTATTCCCGGGATAACGTCGTCTACTTTCTCTCGGCTGACTGTGAGCTTGCTCAACCAGTCAGCAAGCTGTTACAAGCTCTCCACTACATATCGGTAGATGACCTAAAGGCGGAAAATCCCCTAGTGGGACAGGTCTTCGCCACTCCCCTAGGCAAGCACAGAGTGTTCACGGTGTTTGTCAAGAAACACCACTTCGACAAACCCACGCCGGAACAGATTCTTCTCGCTCCGAACAACCTCAGGCTTGCCTTGGAGTATTACAACGTGCGATCATTTCGAATAGCCGAGAGCGGCGACGAGATCCACGTAAACGTTCGCCCTTACTTGGCCCACGTGTTCACCACAAGCCCGATGGCGATCACCCTAACCCGGGGTAAGATAGAAAATCCCCCCGAGGACAGACGGCTGGAAATTATCCAGGAAAATCACGATACACCAGTGGGAGGCCATAAGGGCGTTGTCAAGACCTATCAAAGGATTCGACAGCGTTTCTATTGGCCCGGAATGAAGCAGCACATATATGAGTATGTCCAGAGCTGCCAGACCTGCCAGACCAAAAAGCTCGACCGCATCAGGAAGAAGAAACCGGCAGTGATCACGGATACGCCTCTCGAACCGTTCGAGAAGATCTCCATCGATACTGTCGGCCCGCTGGAAATGACTCCAGACGGCAATCTCCATATCCTAACGATCCAGGATAACTTCTCGAAATACTGCTGCGCGGTCCCGTTACCGGACATCCGCACCTCCACTATCGCCGAGGCCCTGGTGACCCACTTCATTTGCCTGTACGGATGTCCAAGGGTCATCCTATCGGATCGAGGAACCTCGTTTCCTAGCAAACTCCTGTCTCGGCTAGCTAAGATACTCAGAATCAAGAGGGTCCTCACGTCCGCCTACCACCCGCAGTCAAATGGTTCCCTGGAGCGCTCTCACCACGCTTTGATCGAATACTTACGCTCCTTTGTGTCGATTTATCATGACTGGGATCGATACCTCCCGATGGCCATGTTCAACTACAATACCACGGTCCACTCAGCCACCCAATTCTCGCCCTTCGAATTACTGTATGGAAAAGTCGCCCGGGCTCCTACAGCCCTGCCTGATTTCTCGGAGATCCACACCTACCCCGAAGCTCTCGAGGACCTCTTAATGAGACTTTCCGAGGCTTGAAGGTTAGCGAGAAACAATCTGACCAAAGCTAAGGAGAAATCGAAAGAGCGATCGGATCGAAACATTCGCGAAGATCATCTCGTGAAGGGAAATTTCACCTATATCTACAAGGAACCCAGGAAAGGTAAGTTGGATGTACATTGTATCGGACCATTTGAGGTAGTAGGCTTCACTGAAAGTGGTAACGTGGTTCTGAAAACGGAGGTGGGTAAGCGCTTTGTCAAACACCCCGAGGAGGTGAAAAGAATGGTGCCACGCACTACCGCTGAGAACCCGGGCCACTTGGCCCCACCCAGCTAGCTCAGTAGTCTTGTAAACTGCATGCTGGCCCAGTGGCCAATGTTCGTTACTAATTCTGTATGCATGAATGAAGCCATTAATAGTATATTAGTATATTATAAGTGTGTTTCGTACGAATCTTACCTCTCTCCTTCACCTTTCTCGTTCTCTCCCCGGTATGCCCTCTGATGTCTGAGCAGGTCTTATGCATGCCGGCCTTCCCCCAAAGCAGGACGTTCTCTCTTTCATCTCTTTAAGCCTACCGACGAGACCGACGACTGCCTGCCAATTCCTTGTATCGCCTCCTGACAATAATCTGTTTACCCCTCCCTCCTTTTGCCAGGAAATGTGGAAGGGTCTAGGAGTGACCGCCTCGTCTTGGCAACTGGATCCTAAACTGGGAGGGCCCAGTCCTTGGGTGGTATTGGAACCACTCCCTTCCACCCAGCCTCAAGAAGCACAACCAAAGGCAGAGCCGCCTCAACGCCAGGCCATAGTGTCGGAGCCACGCCGAAGGATCAGCCCCATCGTCTTCAACCTGAGTGGATCCTCGGACGAGGAATTCGGCTTGCAACAGAATGTCGCCCAGGCCGTAATGCGCCAACCACCTTCAGCCCTTCCAAGGGGTCCTGACCCTGTTCCACCAACCGAGCGGGCCGAGCTGCTCGAGCCGCCCTCCGCACTCACGGACCGCTTCCTCGAAGGTTTAGCCCCGCTGGCCCGCGCGATCCAGGAACGGAGGCCAGCTCTTCAAGCCCTCCTCCAGCGAATCGGGCGATACTTTTGGGCGAGGCCGGCGCCGGAGCTACTGAGGGTGAGCGAGTTCTCGGACTTCGTGGAGGAATGGAATCGGATCGGTGGCTCCCCTCCTGCTCCCGCTCCCTCTCACTGTGAGCGATGTTGGTGCCACAACCAACGCCGAAGGCAAGCGCGGAGAGAGCGCCGCCGTCATGGAGGATCATACTACTGAACCCCTTGACGCCCCCCCCTCTCTTCTGTCTTTCCTTTCCCTCCCGACCGCTTTTCCGTTTCGCCAGATACACTAACTGATATACTGTACTGATATACACTAATTGATACACTGTAAACCGACACATACTTAATATAGTTTTATAACTTCTTATATTCTACTTGGTTGACGTTATTCATAAACTGTACCTCCACCCCGTTCACTAATCTTAATTATCCCTCCATCATAACGGATTTCCTGACTCCAGCCGATGGCTTGCTATCTCCCACCGGGCTGCGAGGTAAGTGTATTTCGGGGCCTAATCGACTGGTTTTGCTTTCTTTCCTCGTTCGTCGAAAAGGCAGGGACGGATGTCTGGCTTAATCCATCGCACCAAGACCCAGGAATACTGGAGGGATCCTCGGCTGTGGGCTCCCGGGCCCTGGGTGGTGCTGCATCGCCTCGAGGATGAAATCACCATCAAAGATGAACCACTGGCCCCCACACCCACCGCCATCGTTCCTCCAACCTCTGGGACCTATCTCCGGGACGTGGAAACTCAGACCCCCCTCCTGGACGATGTTCCTCCTCCTCCGCCTACGGGAAACACCTAGATTCAGCCTCTACCTAAGTCCTGTTACCCTCCTTCAACCCTATCCAGCCCTCCCAGATTCGCAGACCAACCCAATCCTCAATTTTCTTCTCTGATCGGGCGAGACATCCAGCTTACTCGAGTTGTATACGACTCCGTGGAACGCCATGGCCAGGGCCCGGATGACTTCCAGCCTATGCTGCCGGACATCTACCAGCTGGTGCGAGATCTAGACTCCGTCCGCCTCAACTACTATCAAAGGGAAATGGAAAGTCGCCAGCGTAGACGTAGACGCGCCTACGGACCCCGATGGGATGAGAACTCCACGGGCGGAACTCACCCCACTTCACATCCTCTCTCCTATACATATACATGGTTATAATGCAATATAACGCAATAAAACTCGGAAAATTAGTTAGTGTTCTATATTTGTGTTTTTATTGTTTCTTTTTATTTTTTCCTCCCTTCCCTTCTCTTCCCAGAACATACCTCACAGTAAGGCTAAATGCTAACCCTGCTCAATGGCGCAAACAGCTTGTAACTAACCAGAGAAAAGTTATTAAGTTGTCACTAACCCCTAACAGCCAGCCGTCTTAGCAAAGCATCTCTAAGGCACCCTGCTGCTGATATGGACCAGCAACCGAAGGTCCACCGCGCCAACCCGGTAACCATCTCCAGATCCCGCAGATCACCGGCCGCCAGGACTCGTCGGAATCGCGCAAGGAGGACACGGAGACGTCTGCTAGAGGCCGCCATCATGCTGGGACTTCGCGAGGTCCCGGCTCGAGGCAGAGCTCACTATTCCCCGCAGTCCATTCTAGACATCAGAGCAGCTCCCGCCGAAGCCGAGGTTAACACTGACACGCAACCTGCACCCACTCCTGCTCCTAACTCCCAGGCAGCGGATCCCATTCAAGAGGATGAGGCCGAGGTTATTACTCAGGACCTCGCCACCTTGTCCCTGCAGCTCCCCTCACCTGCCTGGGCCATCGCTAACGCCAAGCGAGGGAATTAACCGTCGAGGCCATCAACGCTCTTTGGACACTTGCCGAGGAGTCCGGTCAAGGGTGCTTACACGGGGCATTTTGTGCTAACCTCGTCGTTGGGACAATCCCGTCCGTGCCTCCTAAATCTTTCCATTAATAACTTCGCCATCTGTTCCAGACATGCCACTATTATTGAGTCTGGTTCTACTTCTGCACCTTTCTGTTGCTCACCCTGGTGACACATACCGGGTCACAATGTTTCAACACCAGTCTGGCCTGTACTATGAGGAATACCAGTCCTTCCAGCTGGTAAGCGAAACCTGGAGAATCCTCTCTACGCTGGACGTGGATGCCCTGATCAACGCGCACGGACAAGACCCCCAGGCATTCAACAATTACTCGGACACTTGCCGAGAGACCTGCGCGTCGCAGTTCTGCACCACGGCACTTCAAGAAAGCACAGTTCGGGCCGAATTAGACGAGGGTACCCGGCTGAGCAATCAGTTGCGCCAGGTCGTTGAGCGCACCCTTACCCGGGACGTCTCCAACGACCGAAACCAACGTTCACCCTGGATTGGATTCATTGGAACTGGACTCAGAAAGCTGTTCGGCATCCTGGATTACAATGATTACGAACACTTCTCTCATGACATCGCCCGCCTTTACCAAGTCTATCGTCCACCTATTATCGGCGTAAAAAGTATAGGCCCCTCACTTTCAAAAGCGATATAAAAAAAATAATAATGTCATTAAGTTGCGTGAGGAATCAATGGAAAGAGAAACCGATTCTACAACTTCTCTGAAAATTTCAATGCAATGAATTAAAAACTTCGCGAGTTACAGAATTTTTTAGAGTAAAAAACCATGTTTTTAGCGGTCAATTTTTCATGAGGGAAGTTTACACGATCGTAGCAATGCAAAAAATATAGGGATCGGATTGAAAATTTTATCGTAGTTAGGGAAGGCGTTTAAAAATAAAATTAAGTTGGAAAAAAATTTTTTTTTAATAAACAAAAAAGTTACAACAAATAATATCAGACGACAATATCTCGGCACCAAATGATGATAGAAAAATGAGACAACATCGACATGAAAGAAAAAAAATTATAGAGAATGTATCGCGAATAATAGATAGCGAAAAAAAAAAACCGCGGAAATACATAACATTAAAAAAATCATGCAGGTGTTTATGACAGTCATTAACGGCAAGGATAATCCATCGTAAACCTTTTCTTCTCATATAGAAGCTTAAACATATAAAAGTAAGAAAAAAACTATATTTTTCAACAAACATCATAAAAGAATGACACACAGAAGGGCGTAAAATAGGTAAAATATTTGAGGGGCAAAAGAAGATAGACACAACTTGCACGGAAGCATCCAGTACAGAAAATAAAGAAAAGAAAACATAATTTTCTCACCTTTAAAAATCTGTAACTCTTTCCGATATTAATATTAAGGAATAAAAATTGGCAGACTAATAGAGAATAGTCTGATCTATAATTCCATCTACTTAAAATAATTATTAATCGCGAATTAGCTCGTGGGCAATTATGAGAGCATCAATTTAAGAGCAGAAAGTACAGAAAACATGATTTTCTCACCTTCGAAAATCTGTAACTCTTTTAAATATTAATATTAAGGAAAAAAAATTGGCAGACTAATAGAGAATAGTCTGATCTATAATTCCATCTAATTAGAATGATAAAAAAACCGCGAATTGGCTCGCGGGCAATTATGAGAGCATCAATTTAAGAGCAAAAGGTACAGAAAACATGATTTTCTCACCCTCAAAAATCTGTAACTCATTCCAATATTAATATTCAAGAATAAAAATTGGCAGACTAATAGAGAATAGTCTGATCTATAATTCCATCTACTTAAAATGATTGAAAACCGCGAATTAGCTCGCGGGCAATTATGAGAGCATCAATTTAAGAGCAGAAGGTACAGAAAACATGATGTTCTCACCTTCAAAAATCTGTAACTATTTCCAATATTACTATTAAGGAAAAAAAATTGGCAGACTAATAGAGAATAGTCTGATCTATAATTCCATCTACTGAAAATAATTAAAAAACCGCGAATTAGCTCGCGGGCAATTATGAGAGCATTAATTTAAGAGCAGGAGGTACAGAAAACATGATGTTCTCACCTTCAAAAATCTGTAACTATTTCCAATATTACTATTAAGGAAAAAAAATTAGCAGACTAATAGAGAATAGTCTGATCTATAATTCAATTTACTGAAAATAATTAAAAAACCGCGAATTAGCTCGCGGGCAATTATGAGAGCATCAATTTAAGAGCAGAAGGTACAGAAAACATGATGTTCTCACCTTCAAATATCTGTAACTCTTTCCAGTATTAATATGAAGGAATAAAAATTGGCAGACTAATAGAGAATAGTCTGATCTATAATTCCATCTACTTAAAATAATTATAAAACCGCGAATTAGCTCGTGGGCAATTATGAGAGCATCAATTTAAGAGCAGAAGGTACAGAAAACATGATTTTCTCACCTTCAAAAATCTGTAACTCTTTCCAATATTACTATTAAGGAAAAAAATTGGCAGACTAATAGAGAATAGTCTGATCTATAATTCCATCTACTGAAAATAATTAAAAACCGCGAATTAGCTCGTGGGCAATTATGAGAGCATCAATTTAAGAGCAGAAGGTACAGAAAACATGATTTTCTCACCTTCGAAAATCTGTAACTCTTTTAAATATTAATATTAAGGAGAAAAAATTGGCAGACTAATAGACAATAGTCTGATCTATAACTCCATCTACTGAAAATAATTAAAAAACCGCGAATTAGCTCGTGGGCAATTATGAGAGCATCAATTTAAGAGCAGAAGGTACAGAAAACATGATTTTCTCACCTTCGAAAATCTGTAACTCTTTTAAATATTAATATTAAGGAAAAAAATTGGCAGACTAATAGAGAATAGTCTGATCTATAACTCCATCTACTGAAAATAATTAAAAACCGCGAATTAGCTCGTGGGCAATTATGAGAGCATCAATTTAAGAGCAGAAGGTACAGAAAACATGATTTTCTCACCTTCAAAAATCTGTAACTCTTTCCAATATTAATATTGAGGCATAAAAATCGGCAGACTAATAGAGAATAGTCTGATCTATAATTCCATCTACTTAAAATAATTATTAATCGCGAATTAGCTCGTGGGCAATTATGAGAGCATCAATTTAAGAGCAGAAGGTACAGAAAACATGATTTTCTCACCTTCAAAAATCTGTAACTATTTCCAATATTACTATTAAGGAAAAAAAATTGGCAGACTAATAGAGAATAGTCTGATCTATAATTCCATCTAATTAGAATGATAAAAAAACCGCGAATTAGCTCGCGGACAATTATGAGAGCATCAATTTAAGAGCAAAAGGTACAGAAAACATGATGTTCTCACCTTCAAAAATCTGTAACTATTTCCAATATTACTATTAAGGAAAAAAAATTAGCAGACTAATAGAGAATAGTCTGATCTATAATTCAATTTACTGAAAATAATTAAAAACCGCGAATTGGCTCGCGGGCAATTATGAGAGCATCAATTTAAGAGCAGAAGGTACAGAAAACATGATTTTCTCACCTTTGAAAATCTGTAACTCTTTCCAATATTAATATTAAGGAAAAAAATTGGCAGACTAATAGAGAATAGTCTGATCTATAATTCCATCTACTGAAAATAATTAAAAACCGCGAATTAGCTCGTGGGCAATTATGAGAGCATCAATTTAAGAGCAGAAGGTACAGAAAACATGATTTTCTCACCTTCAAAAATCTGTAACTCTTTCCAATATTAATATTGAGGAATAAAAATTGGCAGACTAATAGAGAATAGTCTGATCTATAATTCCATCTACTGAAAATAATAAAAACCGCGAATTGGCTCGCGGGCAATTATGAGAGCATCAATTTAAGAGCAGAAGGTACAGAAAACATGATGTTCTCACCTTCAAATATCTGTAACTCTTTCCAGTATTAATATGAAGGAATAAAAATTGGCAGACTAATAGAGAATAGTCTGATCTATAATTCCATCTACTTAAAATAATTATTAATCGCGAATTAGCTCGTGGGCAATTATGAGAGCATCAATTTAAGAGCAGAAGGTACAGAAAACATGATGTTTCTCACCTTCAAAAATCTGTAACTATTTCCAATATTACTATTAAGGAAAAAAAATTGGCAGACTAATAGAGAATAGTCTGATCTATAATTCCATCTACTGAAAATAATTAAAAAACCGCGAATTAGCTCGCGGGCAATTATGAGAGCATCAATTTAAGAGCAGAAGGTACAGAAAACATGATTTTCTCACCTTCGAAAATCTGTAACTCTTTTCCAATATTAATATTAAGGAAAAAAATTGGCAGACTAATAGAGAATAGTCTGATCTATAATTCCATCTACTTAAAATAATTAAAAACCGCGAATTAGCTCGTGGGCAATTATGAGAGCATCAATTTAAGAGCAGAAGGTACAGAAAACATGATTTTCTCACCTTCAAAAATCTGTAACTCTTTCCAATATTAATATTGAGGAATAAAAATTGGCAGACTAATAGAGAATAGTCTGATCTATAATTCCATCTACTTAAAATAATTATTAATCGCGAATTAGCTCGTGGGCAATTATGAGAGCATCAATTTAAGAGCAGAAGGTACAGAAAACATGATTTTCTCACCTTCAAAAATCTGTAACTCTTTCCAATATTAATATTAAGGAAAAAAAATTGGCAGACTAATAGAGAATAGTCTGATCTATAATTCCATCTAATTAGAATGATAAAAAAACCGCGAATTAGCTCGCGGGCAATTATGAGAGCATCAATTTAAGAGCAGAAGGTACAGAAAACATGATGTTCTCACCTTCAAAAATCTGTAACTATTTCCAATATTACTATTAAGGAATAAAAATTGGCAGACTAATAGAGAATAGTCTGATCTATAATTCCATCTACTTAAAATAATTGAAAACCGCGAATTGGCTCGCGGGCAATTATGAGAGCATCAATTTAAGAGCAGAAGGTACAGAAAACATGATTTTCTCACCTTCGAAAATCTGTAACTCTTTTAAATATTAATATTAAGGAAAAAAATTGGCAGACTAATAGAGAATAGTCTGATCTATAATTCCATCTACTGAAAATAATTAAAAAACCGCGAATTAGCTCGCGGGCAATTATGAGAGCATCAATTTAAGAGCAGAAGGTACAGAAAACATGATTTTCTCACCTTCAAAAATCTGTAACTCTTTCCAATATTAATATTAAGGCATAAAAATTGGCAGACTAATAGAGAATAGTCTGATCTATAATTCCATCTAATTAGAATGATAAAAAAACCGCGAATTAGCTCGCGGGCAATTATGAGAGCATCAATTTAAGAGCAGAAGGTACAGAAAACATGATTTTCTCACCTTCAAAAATCTGTAACTCTTTCCAATATTAATATTAAGGAAAAAAAATTGGCAGACTAATAGAGAATAGTCTGATCTATAATTCCATCTAATTAGAATGATAAAAAAACCGCGAATTGGCTCGCGGGCAATTATGAGAGCATCAATTTAAGAGCAGAAGGTACAGAAAACATGATGTTCTCACCTTCAAAAATCTGTAACTTTTTCCAATATTACTATTAAGGAAAAAAAATTGGCAGACTAATAGAGAATAGTCTGATCTATAATTCCATCTACTGAAAATAATTAAAAACCGCGAATTGGCTCGCGGGCAATTATGAGAGCATCAATTTAAGAGCAGAAGGTACAGAAAACATGATTTTCTCACCTTCAAAAATCTGTAACTCTTTTAAATATTAATATTAAGGAATAAAAATTGGCAGACTAATAGAGAATAGTCTGATCTATAATTCCATCTAATTAGAATAATAAAAAAACCGCGAATTAGCTCGCGGGCAATTATGAGAGCATCAATTTAAGAGCAGAAGGTACAGAAAACATGATTTTCTCACCTTCAAAAATCTGTAACTCTTTCCAGTATTAATATGAAGGAATAAAAATTGGCAGACTAATAGAGAATAGTCTGATCTATAATTCCATCTACTTAAAATAATTAAAAACCGCGAATTGGCTCGCGGGCAATTATGAGAGCATCAATTTAAGAGCAGAAGGTACAGAAAACATGATGTTCTCACCTTCAAAAATCTGTAACTCTTTCCAATATTAATATTAAGGAATAAAAATTGGCAGACTAATAGAGAATAGTCTGATCTATAATTCCATCTACTTAAAATAATTATTAATCGCGAATTAGCTCGTGGGCAATTATGAGAGCATCAATTTAAGAGCAGAAGGTACAGAAAACATGATTTTCTCACCTTCAAAAATCTGTAACTCTTTCCAATATTAATATTAAGGAAAAAAAATTGGCAGACTAATAGAGAATAGTCTGATCTATAATTCCATCTAATTGAAATAATAAAAAAAACCGCGAATTAGCTCGCGGGCAATTATGAGAGCATCAATTTAAGAGCAGAAGGTACAGAAAACATGATGTTTCTCACCTTCAAAAATCTGTAACTCTTTCCAATATTAATATTAAGGAAAAAAAATTGGCAGACTAATAGAGAATAGTCTGATCTATAATTCCATCTACTTAGAATGATAAAAAAACCGCGAATTAGCTTGCGGTCAATTATGAGAGAATAAGGGTCAATAATCCTTACAGACCTGACTTCGGTTTTCTGACTCGTACGCCGGGCCTTCTCCGCCCAGGTATATTTCCTCGTCGTTAAGATTGTCCCTTTCCGACTCAATTGCCCCTTGAAACTTTGGGAATATTTTGCATCTAATAATTGTCTATTTTACATTGTTCTGCACCTTAGGCTTTTGTACTTTTTCCCACGCTGCATCCATAGTTTTCCTTTGAATGTCTCTCTTCGTTGTTTCTCGGTTTAAATATTTGACTTTCCGTGTCTTGCAGTCATTTAAATCGTATTCTCATCTTACCCGATATTTTCTTTTAGTCTTTCTTTCTGCTAACGTCAATAGCTTCATGGATGCATATTTTGTCTTGATGTTCCTTTCGACCTTGTCTTCTTATTTATTTGTCTCTCAGCAATCCTGCCCCCCCCCACTACATTTGCAAAAATTACTTATTCCAGTAATTTTTACTGAAAATTTTCCCTTTTCATGCTTGACAGCCAGTCTTGAACTTTCGCTCGTTCGGTGAAATACTCTTCGTATATTTATCGTTTGAATGTTTATTCTTGACTTCCTAACTGCCGATAATTCGTGCATTCATTTCCATTAGCAACTGTTTTTGCATTGTTTAACGCTGTGATTTTAGATATTGTTTTTTGGTGAGCATTTTTTTTTTTGGTATCGTACATTATCAGTGGAATTCTGTCTGTGTATGTGTGTGAATTTTTATTCTGTTTTTACTGTACTACGTCATCTTGGTGGTTCTGCTGACAAAAGGTAATAATTTTTTAATAGCGATTTTCGATCCGTTTATTCTTTTTTCGTATTATTATGGATAGTATGGTTTCGGTAAACGATATGATGTTCCATATCATTGATGCTGGTGGCAATGGAGATTGTTTCTTCAATTGCCTCAGTAAATTACTAAATATTCGTAGATCATTTAAAGTACGTCAAAAGATAGTATCTCATGTCGTGGAAAATTGGGCAGATTATTGTGAAGATGCTCATTGTTATTTTAATATAGCAAGTTCTTCGCAATACCAATCTATGATGGGAAAGCAAGGAATATTTGCGTCACTCTTAGAATGTCGAGCCGCAGCACAACGCTTTGCTGTCAATTTAATTATTATCCGTCAGAACGCTGATAACTCTTATTTCAATTTAGAATTCCGTAATTTGCATGCAACGGAAGATTTACATTTGTTATTTACTGGGCAACATTCTGAAAGTGACCGAGACGGACATTTTCGAATCCTCAAAAAAAATTACAGTGAAGAGGATATTAATGACGTCATGGAGGTTGGTCCCATTGAATTTGAAGAAAGTTCTTCAAAGAGGACTGCAAGTTCTCCTTTACATGTCAGTCACGATGATTCGTCGTCTACAGATTTAAATAAATCACATGTAGAAGACTGTAAAGTTATAAAAAAAAATCCGAAGGTGGATGATACGCAATCTTCGCGCCGAAATTTAACTGAGAGTGAGAAGCAAATGGTCGTGAACGCTCGGAATTATTTCGACAATGAAAAAAAAAATGGAGCGAACGATATCACGCAGGTCATCAGGAGGACGGCAGAATGTCTGCAAATTTCAGAGAGAACGGTGAAGCGGATCACGAGCGAGTGGCGAAAAAACGGCGAAGTTATAACTTCAGAAAGAAGTGGAAGGCCGTCTATTCCTTGCAACGAAAACTTGTAAGGTTTAATAAGAAAAAGAATCCACAATTTTTATGCAAGAAAGGAATTTCCCACAACATCAGCATTATATGAAGATTTGAAGAACGAAGTACTGGATCTTCCTGAATTCAAAGTTTCCACACTGAGAAAATGGATGAAGAAATTGCATTTTTCTTATAGAAAACTGGCAAAAAAACCCGTATGGATGGAAAGTATAAAAATCGCAGGGCAACGCGATAATTACTTGAGAGAAATCCAAGAATATCGTGACAAAGGATACAAGATCTTTTACACAGACGAGTCATGGTGTGGAGCCAATCATAGCAGGAAATATGGATGGACCGAACAAATTGACACAAGTCAATTTGACAGCTGTGAATTATATCGCGAGAAAGTACAAGAAGTGTACGGAGAAAGAGGTGGTTTTATCACACCTTCTGGAGCAGGGAAAAGAGTCATCATGTTGCACATTGGAGGAGATGACGGATTTGTACCTGGAGCGATGAAATGCTTTGTAGGAATAAAAGGATCCAACGATTATCATGACGAAATGAACGCTCAGCATTACCAGGAATGGATTGCAGACGTACTACGCGTACTACCGAAGAAATCGGTGATCGTACTAGATCAAGCGCCATACCACACGATGCTGGATCCAGAATTTCGCAATCCTACAACGCAATGGAGAAAGCTCCAGATAATTGAGTGGCTGATAAAGCGTGAGGTAGAAGTCCCGTCGTATGTTGAGCATTTCGAAGACCTCAACAGGAATGAACTGCTCAACTTAGCGAGACCTCACCACTACTCAAGACATTATGTGTTGAACAAAGTTACAAGAGAAATAAGAAATGACGAAGTCAAAATTCTCTGGCTCCCTGTAGCTCATTGCGAATATAACCCCATCGAATTAGTATGGGCATACGTGAAAAATTACGTCGCAAAACGTAATAAGACTTTTAAAGTCCATGATGTTCATCAGCTATGCGTCGAAGCGATGGATTCTGTTCCGCCAACGCTATGGCCACGATGCATTGAGCACGCAAAGAAAGAGGAAGATAAGTCTCGTGAGCTCGCAAAGAAAATTTCAGATAGGATCGAATCGATTGTAGAAGCTGAAAATACTGACAGCGATAGGAACGACACTTCCGAAGAAAGTGAAAGTGACGATGAAGAGTAAGGCGAAGATTGCGTGAAAAAAATGACAGAATGATAAACTATTGAAATAAGAAAAACCGTCACATCGAAAATAAAGTGGAAAAGGAACAGGATGAAAGGAAAACTATGTGTAGAGAACCACGAAAATGACGACAGGTCGAAAAAGTAAACAAAGAATAAAAACAAAAAAGAAAAAAAAGCGGTCATACTGCAATACAAAATACCGCACAACTAATTTCCCAGTGCGGATACGTCAAAATTTTCGATTTGCAAAATCGAACCAATTAGAAACGCATATCACTGAGAAGTTAGAATAAAACCAACCCTTTACCCATCCTATATCCTATCCCTCCTGACGAAAGATGCCTACCACCTTCACGTGGTTTTCGTTGAGCAACAATTTATTGTTGGCCAAGAGTAGGCAAAATATATTAATACTAAAAAAAGTTACAGATGTTAAGAAGTACGGAAAATGCAGGGTTTTTGTAGGTGAGAAAACCATGTTTTCTGTACCATCTGCTCTGAAATTGATGCTCTCATAATTGCCCACGAGCTAATTCGCGATTAATAATTATTTTAAGTAGATGGAATTATAGATCAGACTATTCTCTATTAGCCTGCCAATTTTTATTCCTTAATATTAATATTGGAAAGAGTTACAGATTTTTGAAGGTGAGAAAATCATGTTTTCTGTACCTTCTGCTCTTAAATTGATGCTCTCATAATTGCCCGCGAGCTAATTCGCGGTTTTTTTATCATTCTAATTAGATGGAATTATAGATCAGACTATTCTCTATTAGTCTGCCAATTTTTATTCCTTAATATTAATATTTAAAAGAGTTACAGATTTTTGAAGGTGAGAAAATCATGTTTTCTGTACTTTCTGCTCTTAAATTGATGCTCTCATAATTGCCCGCGAGCCAATTCGCGATTAATAATTATTTTAAGTAGATGGAATTATAGATCAGACTATTCTCTATTAGTCTGCCAATTTTTATTCCTTAATATTAATATTTAAAAGAGTTACAGATTTTTGAAGGTGAGAAAATCATGTTTTCTGTACCTTCTGCTCTTAAATTGATGCTCTCATAATTGCCCACGAGCTAATTCGCGATTAATAATTATTTTAAGTAGATGGAATTATAGATCAGACTATTCTCTATTAGTCTGCCAATTTTTATTCCTTAATATTAATATTTAAAAGAGTTACAGATTTTTGAAGGTGAGAAAATCATGTTTTCTGTACCTTCTGCTCTTAAATTGATGCTCTCATAATTGCCCGCGAGCCAATTCGCGGTTTTTTTATTATTCTAATTAGATGGAATTACAGATCAGACTATTCTCTATTAGTCTGCCAATTTTTATTCCTTAATATTAATATTTAAAAGAGTTACAGATTTTTGAAGGTGAGAAAATCATGTTTTCTGTACCTTCTGCTCTTAAATTGATGCTCTCATAATTGCCCGCGAGCCAATTCGCGGTTTTTTTATTATTCTAATTAGATGGAATTATAGATCAGACTATTCTCTATTAGTCTGCCAATTTTTATTCCTTAATATTAATATTTAAAAGAGTTACAGATTTTTGAAGGTGAGAAAATCATGTTTTCTGTACCTTCTGCTCTTAAATTGATGCTCTCATAATTGCCCGCGAGCTAATTCGCGGTTTTTTTATCATTCTACTTAGATGGAATTATAGATCAGACTATTCTCTATTAGTCTGCCAATTTTTATTCCTTAATATTAATATTTAAAAGAGTTACAGATTTTTGAAGGTGAGAAAATCATGTTTTCTGTACTTTCTGCTCTTAAATTGATGCTCTCATAATTGCCCGCGAGCCAATTCGCGATTAATAATTATTTTAAGTAGATGGAATTATAGATCAGACTATTCTCTATTAGCCTGCCAATTTTTATTCCTTAATATTAATATTGGAAAGAGTTACAGATTTTTGAAGGTGAGAACATCATGTTTTCTGTACCTTCTGCTCTTAAATTGATGCTCTCATAATTGCCCGCGAGCCAATTCGCGGTTTTTTTATCATTCTAATTAGATGGAATTATAGATCAGACTATTCTCTATTAGCCTGCCAATTTTTATTCCTTAATATTAATATTTAAAAGAGTTACAGATTTTTGAAGGTGAGAAAATCATGTTTTCTGTACCTTCTGCTCTTAAATTGATGCTCTCATAATTGCCCACGAGCTAATTCGCGATTAATAATTATTTTAAGTAGATGGAATTATAGATCAGACTATTCTCTATTAGTCTGCCAATTTTTATTCCTTAATATTAATATCGGAAAGAGTTACAGATTTTTAAAGGTGAGAAAATTATGTTTTCTTTTCTTTATTTTCTGTACTGGATGCTTCCGTGCAAGTTGTGTCTATCTTCTTTTGCCCCTCAAATATTTTACCTATTTTACGCCCTTCTGTGTGTCATTCTTTTATGATGTTTGTTGAAAAATATAGTTTTTTTCTTACTTTTATATGTTTAAGCTTCTATATGAGAAGAAAAGGTTTACGATGGATTATCCTTGCCGTTAATGACTGTCATAAACACCTGCATGATTTTTTTAATGTTATGTATTTTCGCGGTTTTTTTTTTTTCGCTATCTATTATTCGCGATACATTCTCTATAATTTTTTTTCTTTTATGTCGATGTTGTCTCATTTTTCTATCATCATTTGGTGCCGAGATATTGTCCTCTGATATTATTTGTTGTAACTTTTTTGTTTATTAAAAAAAAATTTATTTTCCAACTTAATTTTATTTTTAAACGTCTTCCCTAACTACGATAAAATTTTCAATCCGATCCCTATATTTTTCGCATTGCTACGATCGTGTAAACTTCCCTCATGAAAAATTGACCGCTAAAAACATGGTTTTTTACTCTAAAAAATTCTGTAACTCGCGAAGTTTTTAATTCATTGCATTGAAATTTTCAGAGAAGTTGTAGAATCGGTTTCTCTTTCCATTGATTCCTCACGCAACTTAATGACATTATTATTTTTTTTTATATCGCTTTTGAAAGTGAGGGGCCTATACTTTTTACGCCAATAATAGTTACCAACGCCACGCATATCATACGTACGGAAGTCGACTCCTTCGTGAGCGACCTTGCCCAAACCAGCAAAAGAATCGATGAGCTAGCTTCCTACGCCGTTGCGATCTCAAAACAACAAGACCACTGGAGACACATGGTCGAAAAGGAGCGCGACTACATGCTGCTGGGCCTCCACCTTTTCCGCACCCTACAGCAGCGCAACTCCCTGATGCGACAGGCCATCACAGTCATCGAAGAAGCTAAGAGAGGCATACTCAACCCGATCACCGTCCCAGCAGGACACCTGAGGGTGGCCTTAAACGACATGGAACGGAGGCGGCCACACTTGAATCCGCCGCAACCGCTTGACCACATCGTCCTCCAAGTGCTCTCAAAAATCTTGCGTGTCACCGCTACCCGGGTGGGTAATATCTTCGCAACCGTCGTCGAGATACCTCTCCTGGAGAAACATCTGTGGAGGAGTTACCACCTGCGCTCATATAAAATTCTGCAGTCGGCGAAAGCCATCAGCCCTCACCATCTTGCCGGCCCTAAAACCGGCCTATCTGCGAAACTGAAATCATTCGGAACCCTTCTAACGAAACCCTAAGAACTTGTAATATAAGAGAAACGCTATCCCAGGCCACCGAATGGGTCGCCCTGACCCACCAAAACTTGCAAGCCGGAAGTCTACAACGTCGTCTGCGAAGGCCAGCAAATTCACACTCTTCATCTCGACGGCGCTGGCGTGCTGGATTTCCGACCGGGCTGCATGGCTACTAATCGTTACGAGACTATCCTCAGCTTAGAGGAATTCCAGACTAACATAACTGGCCTACTTTCCGAGACCTCTCTTAGCCTCAGGTCTCTCTTACCAATCCTGCATGACTCTTCCCTAGAACCGTCTATTAACACTCCAACTTTTTATCTGCAAGAAGCCGATACTCGGGCCAACTGGGGCAGTGGCCTGGACCAGATCGAGAACGAGTTGAACCGAGTTGGTCTCCTCTATCAACAAGAACGACGAAACAGGATTTGGATCAGCAGCACGCTTGGGGTAGTCGGGATAATTAGCTTTATCCTCACCGCCCTGGGTATCTACAAGTGTGGAAGAAGCCCTCTCTGGATCTGCTCAAGATCTCTGCTACGACGACACTGGAGCATTCGAGAGAGGCAGGGGAACGATATCCCTCTTAAGATCGTCACCCCGAAGAACGAGTCTCCTGCCGCCTTACCAGTCACTCCTACACGGAAGTCGGACTCCTAACGCAAGACAATCGATCCCGAGAGGGGCAATTGCCTTGGGGGGGGGGTGTTATGTCCGACTTAATTTTCGTCCATCCCGTATCCCTTATTTTTCTTTTTTTTTTCGTTTCCCCCTTTCCCCTTTCCTTCTACCTTTTGCATGGGATTTAGACCGCTGACCAGCATTTTTCTTTTCCGTCGACGATGGTCAGCTCTTTCCCAAGCCTTTCGACTTGTGGCGGGGCCCGGGGCCCCAAACTGCAGACGGTGCACCTTTTTTTTTCGTTTTGTTCTGTGGACTGGGAGTTTCCCAGCTTAATCAGCTTGAGAAACTTTCCAGTTCACCGGAAATCACGCATACATAAAATGACGACTCAATCCTTACAAAGCAATACTTTGTTGGATCGTTGTCTATGTCGGCTGCTGACATTCAAACCGGTGCAGGGTTACTTCCGGCGACTCTGTTTACACGCGGCCACTTCGTAGACCAAACAGCTTTTATCTGGGCTTTTCATCGAAGACCATAGACCCGTCAAGACGGCCCGCGTATCTAGCATCGCGTTGAACTAAATAAAAATTATTCTATCTTCAGTCGTTATAATAATCTCTCCCGAGACGCAGTAACGCTTATATACTCTCTTATAGTTACATTGCTAATCCTATTCAATAAAGAGTTTCCGTCTACCGACGTTGCAAAGTTACTTGAAAAACCATAAAGAAAATAAAAATCTTATTATTAGTGTTGTAAGTGATAAAAGACAAAACCGAACATTGCCAACCTCCTATTCTGAACGGAGACTCATCATTGTCAAGAGGGGAGAAGAGTGCAGGCTCTTCTAACGTTCCCTTAAAAAAATATTTCTTAAGGAAAAAAAAAAAAAGGGAAAAAGAAGTTTGTTTTTTTTCTTTCCCTTAGAAAAACTACCTGTCCATGTCCGACGCCTCCAATCCTTCAAACGCTACCCGCAATCACCCCTTTCCTTCCTATGGTATCCCCATTAAATCATAACCTTACGGCATAATGTTATCCATTAAATAAATAAAATATAATGAAAAATAGTCGGACATAACAGATGCATTAAAACGCTCTAAAACGTACAAAATTACTGGTCTAAAAGAACTTGAAACTGTGTATGGAACAAAAGTTGTGGCAACAGTTAAAAATGGCTACATGATATTTTTACCTCCAACAACGGTGAAAATTTTGGAAAATCATAAAGAATTTGAAAAATTGGTTGAGTTGGCTGCTGACAACAGATTATCATTGTTGTACCACGGTGGAGCTAACAATTCTTTTGAATTCATAGTTAATGATGAAATGTAATCTAAAATTTTACATGTCAAAAAAAAAAAAAAATATAAGGGATAGATTGATAAAATGTAAATCTTACGATATTCAATGTAATCTAAAAAAATTTCCATGTCACAAAAATAATGAATACAATAAATGAAAAAAAAAAAAAAATTTGAAATTATTGTTGTTTTGATTTCAATATTCCCCCTCTCTACATCGTAGGAAAATCGTTATTTAATATAAGTTAAATTTGGTAATTGATATTCTCGAACTTTCAAGAAATTTTTTGGATTATGGCACTCATTACAAGGTCATCCAAGATCCTATATAAATCTTTTTAAACACGCTTTTCCATCATTGTAATTCTGAAGTTTGTCTAGTATAGTCAAAAATGAGTGCACCGAACTATTATTCTGATTTAATTAAAATGATGGAAAAGGCTTATGCTCTTATACCATCTTTAGATCGTAAATCTAGTAAAATCATTGATAAGTGGGTGCGAATTAGTAGTGACAATGTTACTACATTAAACAGACACTTGCAATCGAGTGGTTTATCGGTTGGTGAAAAACAATGAATTTAATCGATAATTGCAGTACTCGCAACATTACATGAAAAATTCGTAAATCATTTAGTCGTTGGAGGAAGCCTTCAATCAACAAAACAATTGATTAGGTGGAAAGATTTAGAAAATGTTTTCAGGAATCGAATTCGCACTAGTGTTGTCATTAACTTGCAACATTCAAATTTACGAGACTTTTTATTGGACGCTGAAAAGCTGATTACCAAAAAGTTGACAAATATAGTGACAAGTGAGGGAAATTTAAAAGTGAACTTTGTCCTTGCTTGTAAATTTAGTAATCAAACAAATGATGGAACAGTTGTAGGAATTGAGTACTTTAATGTAAAAAATAAAGCAATTTTGCCGTCAACAGACATAAAAAAACATTTTCTGGAAAATGTTGTTGATGAACTACTAACAAAAGTCGAGGATTTTCAAGAACGAGATTCTGGTTGATCACTTGTAGAAATTGAATATCTGCAAGTCAAGATTAATCGTTATCAACCTTTATCAGCTGGACAATCTAAATTTATACCTCTACCAACATTTATACAACAAAAAAAAGCAGTACTAAATATCAAAAACAACGATCAGTGTTGTTTCTTTTGGGCTGTTACTGCAGCTCGTTATCCTGTTTTCGTAAATTCAACAAGAACAAGTTCATATCCTGATTACAAAAGTATGTCAGAATGTGAAGGTATCAGCTGTCCCACAACCTTACATGATGTTCCAAAATTTAAAAAACTCAACGATTTAGCAATAAATGTGTATGGTTCTGATGACTGTACGTATGGTTTAGATAATAATTGTGAAATCATTCCGTCATATTTAAGTAAATATTATAAAGTAGATGAGCCATGTATTCACCTGTTAATGGTACAAAGTAGAGTAGAAGTAGGTGATGAAAATAATATTAATCCAGTTTTTCATTTTTGTTTGATAAAGGATCTTTCAAGATTAGTTGGAAATCAAATTTCTAAAAATGCACACAAACTATTCTTATGTGACAGATGTTTAAATCACTCCAAGATAGAAAAATTATATAAAAATCGTCAAAAAGATTGTATTAACATGAACGATACGAGAATTTCACTTCCGGAAGAAGGTCTTAAAATGAAATTTAGAAATTTTTATTTTAAAGACCCTGTGCCATTTTTTGTCTATGCCGATCTTGAGAGTATTTTTGAACCTGATAATAAAGGTAATCAAAAGCATATTCCATGTAGTGTAGCCTATTATATGCACTGTACATATGACAATTCAACATGTCGATTTAATCTTGAACGTGACGTTAATCGAATAAACTGGTTCATGACTGAGTTGAAAAAAATAGCTAAAACTGTCAAAACTTACGTAGAAAACGTAGTACTAATGAAACTAATTTCAGTCATTTTTCATAACCTCTCAGGATATGACTCACATTGTTTTATTTAATCATTAGCCACATCATTTAAAGGTTATATGGAATTATTACCTATCAATAAAGAAAAATACATAGCATTTACAAAAACAGTTGATCAGAAAATTTTTCACAAAAAAAGAAAAAAAGAAATAGTTGTTAAATTACGATTTATTGATTCTTTCCGATTCATGAGCAATAGTATTGAGAAACGTGCATCATTTTTGGATAATAACGCAAAATCAATTACCAAAAGTTTCTATCCCAAGCCAGATAAATTTCAGTTAGTAAGGTGTTTTCCCATATGAATATATTGACAGTTGGGAGAAACTTGACGAACGACAGTTACCTGACAAAACAAAATCCTTTACGAAACTCAACGATTCGGACATTTCCGATGATGATTACCAACATGCACACTGCGTTTGGGATCAATTTCAACTAAACACCCTCGGTAAATATTCAGATTTATATTTAAAAACAGACGTTCTTCTGTTAGCAGATATTTTTCAAAATTTTAGACAAAGTTGTTTCTACACATATGAGCTTGATCCGTTACATTACTACGCTGCACCTGGATTAGCTTTTGATGCTATGTTGGAATATACAGAAATTGAACTTGAACTCTTGGACAATGTGGAAATGCTTAATTTCATAGAAAAGGGTATTAGAAGAGGAGTGGCACAGTGTTCAAATAGATATGCAAAAGCAAATAACCCGTATATGTGTAATGATTATAACCCCAATGAAAATATATCATATCTCATGTATTTTGATGTAAATAATTTGTATGGAGCAGCAATGAGTGAGTACCTACCAACTGGATCATTTGAATGGGTGAAAGATGACATCAATATTTCTAATATCTGTGAAATAATTAAAAATATCTCCAATGATTCTCCAGTTGGTTAAATTTTCGAGGTTGATTTAGAGTATCCAAAAATCTTACACGAGCATCATAAAGATTTGCCATTGTGTCCTGAACACCGTAAACCTCCAAACAGCAAATCTAAAATTATTTTGAAAAGAATTTCTATAAATTCATGAATAATGCAGTTTACTGCACTTCCTTGGGGTTATAATTTATATTAAATAGTGTGAATAAATTATTGTAAATATGAGGTTCATGTAAAAAAAATAATTTGTAAGAAAAAAAAAATATTATAGATTATTTACATTAGTTTGTATTGAATTCATCTTTTACAAATAATATGACAAAATCATCTTCATTCTTATTGGTATTATTTTTTTTAATTCCTTTTAACATTCGTTTATTAATTTTATCAAGACGTTTAATTATTTCTTTTTCCTTATTAATTTTTTGTTGTTCTCCATGAGTTAAAGGTATCCATTTAATATTAGCAGCTTTATCTTTTGTATAACGTGGTAATTTTTAAGCATCACTATACATTTTGTCAGCTATTGCTTCTATCACTTCAGTTAAAGACATTTTGGCAGTCATTGTTTCTCACTTATCAGTTAAAGACATTATAAATCTTTTATGTTAATCCAGCTATTGTGTGTTTTATCGAATCCTAACCACTTGACAAAAGCTTGATTACCACGTTTTTTCAGAACTTTTTCTACCAAATAAATGTCAGAGTATTGAACCTTAGTCAATTCTTCTCGATAAAAACCTCCTTCAATCGGTTGATCTTGATAGTCGACAAGCTTGTAGGTTACTGGATCAGTGTTCAATACTTGACTTACATTGAAGATTTCAGTTGTCCAATTAGGAGTGTATCCCTTCTCAAAGACATGTTTATATTTACTTATGCGTACTTTGTCCCCAACCTTAAATTTAGTCTTTTTCATTTTTTGTTGAACTTCAAGTTTATTATTATAGATAGTATGACGTAATTGTTTCTCATTGGCTGAAATAACATCATTCGGTTTCATTTTGATGGTTCTATGTTTACTATTGTTATATGATGTCATCAATTTTGGTAAGATGTCTATCGACTGGTATTTACCTCGCAACGTAAATTGTTTCCACATTTTACTTTTTAACGTGCGATTAAATCGTTCACATATAGATGCTTTAAGATTACTAAGTGTAACATACATTTTGATCTTATATTGTTTCATGAGTGCTTCAAAATCTTCATTGTAGAATTCCTTTCCTCTATCAACATGTAAAAATTTTGGCACTCTTTTTTGTGATGGAATAGATTTCATTGCATGAGCGACATCTTTACCATTTTTAGATTTTGTAGGCACAGCCCAAGCGTATTTTGAAGAAACATCTGTAACAGTCAAAAAATACTGATGACCTTTATTATAAGTTTTATATGCTGTCATGTCAACCAGATCAGCTTGTCAAGTTTCATCAAGACCATGTATATCAACATGTCGTGGTTGATAATTTTTTCTAACCGGTCTATGCAGCTCTTCAATTATTATTTTTTGCTCATTGTTCATGATGCTGCTGAGCAAGATATTTTCGAATATTTTCTTCCAATTGTTTTATAGTTTCAGCTTGTTTACGATTTGCCTTTTTCAGTAAACGTAATCGATCTGACTCATGTAGTTCAATTATTTCATTCAATTCTTCTTTCAGACGTTTACGATGTTCTTGTGATGATTCAATATGTTGCTCTACTTGGACATTAATGATTTTGATTCTTTCTCTATTTTCGTCAATAATTCTTCTTAAATTTGCTACAGTTTCGCGTAACAGACGTAATTCTATTTCAATAAATTTTTTTTTAAATTGTAATCTTTTCTTCAATGACTCCTAATGATGTTGCATTATTCAAATCTACTGGTTCAGCGAGATTACACAATCTCTTATTATCCATGTCAAACTGTTGATCCACAGTTAATTTGAATCCTTCCCCAGGAGGCCCACGAACAGCATTTTTCACAATATCTTTCGCTAACTGTCGTCCAAAAACGTCAACACTCATTTTTAAACCTCTCACTGCAAAAGTTTTTCAAAGAATGAGTAGCTGTGTAGAATACATCAGATTAATAAATGATTTCAGCTTTACGCAATTCCTCTAAAATTGATGAAATTTCGTTAGTATGACTGAAATTTCCAGCAGTTTGAGATGCAATAAGTAAACGAAGTCGATCTACAAGTTCATTGGGATCATCCCAATAAATATAATCGGTAGGATGATTTTGTTTATGTTTAATCATATATTGTGGTAAACTTTTTCCACTTTTTAGTATATTTACTGATTATGTCAATGAATTTTTTTAAATTCTTATCTACTCTGATACTTCTGTCAGGAAGATAATGCTTTCGATAGGCGTTTGTCATACTGATAATTCTGCCATAAGTGTTTCCATCTTTTTTGTTATTTCTGATTGATCAGGTGAATTCATAAATAATAATTCCAATAGACCAAAAGTAGTATTGTATTTTTTATCACCAATATAAATAAAATTATTGTCGAACCTGACTTCAGAATCACCCATCATCAGTCGATTACCTTTTAACCTTCGTATGCTATACTTTGTATCTAATTCTTTGGACAAGAGCTTAGAATCGAACATCTTTAAATACCTTACTACAGGTATGTCTTTAATGAAAGTACTTTGATGGGTAATTGTTGCTGTTGTATAAGATTCATCATCAGTTATTTCATAATCAGGTGTGAGGCTTTCTTGCTCGCTTTCAACTTCTTCTTTAGGTTTTTCTTTTTTTATTTTTATTTCTTGAGGTTCCTATTTACTAAGTCTTTTATCAGCTAATTGTTCAAGGGGAGTCACTAAAGGTTTAAATATTTTACTCATGGTTTGTTGAGTCATATCTCTTCCAAGTTCAATCAACTTATGCTTTTGGCGTATTGCATCACTAGCTTTCGCTTTTTGATGTAATATTTTTATTTCTTGTTGCAGCTTCGTAGTTTTCATGTTGATACTTTGACAATCACATAAATAATGTACAGTTTAATGTAGTCACGATGAATTTATACTTATGAAGCAATCAAATCCTCTTCTGTATCGCACATTATTGAGATCACTGTCTTTATGAATTACCAAGAAGCCATAATTATCATTATTTCAGCACATTGAACATACATCTCGAAAATGAAAATAAGTTATGTCAGTATTTACATGATCATCGTAATTCATGTCATCTTGCCTGAAAAGTACAAAAAAGTTTGTATTGTCACGCACCAAATGTTAAGAAATTCGTGCATAAGTTTGACAAAGATAGAAGCAGTCAATATCTCTATGTCGTCCCATACAAAAATAGATTCGCATATTATCTTGTTTTTCGCATGCTACGTCATCGAAAATCATAATTGAGTTGGGTTTTCCTTTATCCGGTTTTATCACTTCCTCATGCTCATTTAGAGCATAAAATTTAATACCTTTAATTGGTTCAATTATTTTTTTTAAAAACTAATATTTAGGTTAGTTGAATGATTTTGAATACAAATAAATATTTTCAAATCGTAGGCCATTTGGATGAACAATAAGTGCTAAAAGAGTATTTGTCTTTCCACAATTTGATGGACCACAAATAACACCATAGACACTGTTTGGTACAAGTTGTCCGTGACGTTTGATATTTGTGTCTCGTGATAGGTCAATGTTAATTACAGGCAACTTAATGTCTTGTTGATTGAACTCCATCTTGATGTAGAATGCCATTTTAGCTATAGATTTACATCTTTTATAGGTGTCGAGTTAATCGTTCTTGAACAATGATAGTGCAAAGACGTATTAAAAAACGAGCTGCTGGTATTGTTAACTGACTTATAAACACATTCCCATTTGAACTTTGTATACCAGGATATCATTATTGTGTTAATTGAAGAAGAGATTAGCACGTGGAGATCCAGGAATCAATCCATCGGAAGCTGCTTGTAAAGAACACGATATTGCATATTCGCAAAATCGAGATATCATTAAAGCTAGAAACGCAGCTGATGAAATACTTGCTGAAAAATCTATGAAACGTGTTTTTGCGAGAGACGCAGATATTGTTGCTAAACGAATTGCTGCTCTAGGAATTTCCAACGCCATGAAAGTTAAATCGGAATTAGGAATGGGTTTGAAAGAGAAAAACAAAAAAGACAATGAAGCCGCAAAACGTGGGAGGTATTTTACCTTTCATACTTCTATTTGCAGGTTTGAGTGCAGTTGGTGCTGTAGCAGGTGGCGCTGCTGGCATTGCAAAAGCAATTAATGATGCTAGAGACGCCAAACGTCAATTAGAAGAAGCTAAACGACATAACGAGAAAATGGAAGCAATAGCTTTGGGTAAAGGTCTTCGTCTAAAACCGTACAAGAGAGGATTAGGATTGTATTAAAAACCGGCGAAAGGAAAAAAACTTTTAAATTTACCTCATAGTGCACTGACTGATATTGAACTTCAAAAATATGCAAAAATCATGAAAATACCTTTTTTTCGTGGTGCTTTTATGCGAAATGATCTTCCAAAATCTACACCGTAGAAAAAAAAATCAGCAATTATTAATCTCGACGATAAAACTGGACCTGGAACACATTGGGTGGCATATAAAAAACGTGGTAATAAAGTTATATATTATGACAGTTTTGGCAATTTTCAGACATTACATGAGCTTATGAAGTATTTCAATGTTGATAAAATACTGTACAATCATGAAAAACATCAAGATTACAGTACAGATAATTGCGGACACCTGTGTTTCAAATTTTTACGTAGAAAAGTATAAAAGTAATATGCACTTTTCAATAAGTATCAGTCATGGATGATTCACTTACGTTAACATTATCTGGACGAACGTCCATTTTAGAAGCGTTTTATTTTCCACCAATTGAATAATCATCATCTAAAAAATATACCCTAGGACTTGTGGAATTGTTAACCTTTAATTCCATTCCAAATATTGATAACGGTAACAATAAATTTTATTATACACTCAATGGTAAAGATAAAAGTATTAAAATACCCACAGGAAGCTATGAGTTTAAGACATTGAAAATTATTTGAAGAAAGCTGATACTCAATTATGAATTTCTATTAAGCCCAATAATAATGAACTATACAGTGAAGTTTACAGTGAAAATGCAACAATAAATTTCAAACCGCATGAGTCTATTGGTAGTTTGTTGCGCTTTAGTCCACGAGTTATTTTTCCAAAGTTGACTCACACATCAGATTTACCAGTATCTATCTTGAAAATTAATGCATTAAGGATTGAATGTAATATTACTACAGGAGCATACATGAATAATCAGTTGGTACATACGATTCACGAATTTTTCCCATCAGTTCCACCAGGATATAAGATCATTGGAGTTCCATCAAACGTCATTTATCTTCCAATCACCGTACAGACAATACATAATTTACAACTGCGCATTGTAGATCAAGACGGTCAATTGGTTAATTTACGTGGTGAAACTGTAACAATACGTTTACATTTGAAATCAGTCACGTGATGGGGATTGTTTATAAACCAATAGTAGGGGGAAGCTAAAAAACTAACATATCATGCCTGAATCCCATCAGTCATCGAAGAAAACTTGAACGATTAACTTATCAAAATCGATTATTCCTACAAAGTCTGGGACTAAAAATACGCAACGGTGCAACAAAATTAAAGTAAAAGTGTGCTGTCTTGCATGTCTTTTACCATGGAAGAAGAAAAATTAGCAATAAGCAAAGCAACATCAAGATTCGTTAATACGGCCGTATGCTATTTATTTGAAGAAATACAATATGAATTGAATGGTGTTGAGATTGATCGAAATAAAAATGTTGGTCTTACAAGTCTCATGAAGGGATATCTATCTCTTCATCCAGGTCAAATAAATTATTTAGATAATGCAGGTTGGGTAACTGATAATGAAAGATTATTTAATAATAATGGATACTTCGATGTTTCGATACCGTTACATATGCTATTGGGATTTGCTGAAGATTATCATCGCATAATTGTCAATGCCAAACATGAATTAATACTGACTCGTTCAAATACCGATCTTAATGCAATCGTACAAGCTGCAGCGGAACCTGAAGAGACGATCACGCTTATGAAAATAATGGATAATTCCCTATGTCCCTGTTGCAGACATAAAAAAAGTAGAATTGTTAAGTTACATAGCAAAAGACCCACCGATTCCAGTGAGTTTCAGATCATGGGAATTATATAAATATCCAATGCTGCCAAGCACAACGCAAACACGTATGGGTCGTAAAAACATCAACTTAACTGGAAAAGCCATGCTATGTTATATTAGGATTTCAAACTGCACGCAAAAATAATGCTACTGAAGATGCAAGTCATTTCGATCATTGTGATTTAAGGGATGTAAAACTTTTCCTCAATTCACAATGCTATCCATATGGCAACATGAATCTTGACATAAATCACAATCAATTTGCCTTATTATATGATATGTATAGAAATTTTTAAACATCATATTATGATAAAGAAGCAGAACCTCTGCTCACGAAAAAAAATTTATTGATATAGCACCACTCGTTGTAATTGATTGTTCTAAACAAAATGAATTCTTAAAATCAGGACCAGTTGATGTTCGACTGGAATTTGAATCATCAAAAGCTTTTCCTGCTAACACATCAGCCTATTGTTTGATCTTACATGATCGAATAATAGAGTATAAACCTTTAAGTGCGCAAATGAGAAAACTAACATAGAATATTGTAAAAAAAATATATATATATAATAATTACGATTATATTATTCATGTATTAATCAAATTTTTTTTCGTATAAATAACTTGTGTAAACGAATAAGATTACTGTTTTCATTCATTTATTTCCAGAAAAACCCGATAGTCGGTAGCGCAAATTTAAGAGAATATTAATACATTGACAAAACTTTGAAAATCAGTTATTTTTGCTGATAGTGAAATTTTGATCGCGGTTGGTAAAAACTCGGTATTATCATTGAAGATAATTCATCGAGGTCTTAAAAAAAAAAATCACACTCGATCGCTG
The DNA here is from genome assembly GCF_013357705.1 of Chelonus insularis. Taxonomy (NCBI): domain Eukaryota; kingdom Metazoa; phylum Arthropoda; class Insecta; order Hymenoptera; family Braconidae; genus Chelonus; species Chelonus insularis. The sequence continues at coordinate 440,839 of NW_023276419.1, forward strand.
CGGATAATTTATCGCCAAAAAGTTATCGCAATCGGTATTATCGCTAAAGATAACTTAAGTTATCACGGTCGGTCATCAATATTATCACTGTCGATAACTTATCACGGTCGATAAGTCGGTAACTTATCGTTAAAGTTGTTGCGGTCGGTAATTAGTGGGGATCAGAACCTACTTTTTGACTCGGCCGGTATTGCAGAGTGATCCAGAACCGGCCTTACATATCTACTCGAGACATTTTGTTTGATCGATCAATTATACTCGTGTCTCGTTCTTTGATGGTAGTATTGTAGATCTTTAGAGTCTAAGTGATAGTTTTTTTTTCTTTATTTTTTCTCTTAAATATTTATTTATGTAGCATGTAAATACATAATATTTTTCTTTCGTATATATTCTATATTTATTTATTCAAATTTTAACGAAACATACATGGAATATAACTAAATTATCTTTACATTCACAAAGAAGAACACTAATCACGTAGGTATACATTTTTTCTTATTTATCTTTCAGAATAGCTAATGCAAACTGATCATTCTGAGCTTGAATGGGTTTATTATAAAACTTGAAGAATACTTGAAAATTAAGTGGCAAGACAGCACTGCGCCTTATAGTAACAATGTCTACTCCTTGCTTGATGATAAAGTGAACGCATCATCTGCTATCGATTCTGGATCAGGAAAATGTGAGTAAAATCTACATTTCCTATTTAATCTGGTTGCAAATAAATCTATGGAAAATGGCCCAAATAAACTTTCTATTTCTTCATATGGAAAATCCGCGAGTTCCTATTCCGAGTCGATATTCTCATTACCTGATGCTTTGTCAGCATCTATATTATCAGATGAAGCAATATATGAGGTTTTTAACCAGACTATCCTTTCCTCACACCATTTCCAGATTTCTCTGGCGAGCTCACTAAGATGCACTAATTGAACACCTCCAGCTTTGTTCACATATAAAATGGCTGTTGTATCATCTAGTTCCAATAAAATTTCATATTTTGATAACTCAGATGCAAAACATTTTATTGCAAAAAAACAGCTTTTAATTCAAGAAAATTTTTGTGTTTTTTCTTCTCCTGTTTATCCCAAAAACCTAAAGCCTTTATACCATTGCAATAACAGCCTTATCCAGACAGAGATGCATTCGAGAATATTACTAAACAGTAATTTCGACTCCTTATTGGATTGATACCAATCCTTGCATTCTCCTTCCACCAGAGCAAATCTTCTATCAGCCAGTCAGCTATCAAAATCTTGCCTTCGTAGTTTCCTCCATGTATCAACAATGATATGTACTTCTGTCGTTCTAATCTCTTGGAGTGCATAACACCATAAGCCACCGCTGGGAATGCTGCAGTCAATACTCCTAAAAATTCTGCAAATTTCTGTATCTTGTATTCTTTTCCGACCTTGAATGCATTCAATAGCTGTATTATTCGTTGTTTCTCCTTGTCTGGTAGGTTAAGTGAAAAATTGGCAGAATCAATAATGAGTCCCAGATACTTGCATTTCTGTTTAGCAACTAAACAACTTTTCTTGTAGTTTATAACCAAACCTAAGTACTCCAAAATTTTCGTTGCTCTATTAATATTTCTTTCACATTTAACTTTTGATCTATTTATAAACAAAAAATCGTCCAAGTACAACACCAGCAGCACGGTAAAAAAATCGTCAAAACCCGGTTAAATTTGAGTTAAATTCCAGCTATTCTCTGGTAAAAAAATGGTTAAAAACAGGTTAAATAATCGGACCGAAATTCAACCGTTTGTTCTTAGTTTGAAACCGGTTAAAAAACAGGAAAATGATTCGCGTATTTAACTGAATATTTACGGTCAAATCCCGGTAATATATTAAGTATTTAACTTAATCACACAAGTTAAGTATGAGTTAAAAACTAGTTAAATAACTAAAATATTTTGTATACATATCCAGACGCATATAACGGTTAAATATTGGTTAAAAACCAGTTAAATGTCAATTAAAAAAAAAATTTCAGTAAATAATTGATATTATATCTACTGTCGCTAATATAAATTGTTTATAACAGCCTGTAAGTGTTATAAATAACTGAAAAACTTTAATAATTGTTGGATTTTAGTTTTTTCAGCGGAATTTGTTTGATATCGACTAGATAAGATCTCTGATGACTCTATATCTACTATCGTGAATTCAATTTGTTTATTACAGCTCGTAATTGTTATAAATAATGAAGAAACGTCAATAATTGTTGGATTTTAGTTTTTCCAACAGAATTTGTTTGGCTTGGGGTGGCTATTACGTTTTTTGAAGAAAAAAATTGTAATGAATATTTATTATTGATAACTTTATGCACGTCGTTGTTGCTTCTGTAGCCTTACCGTTACTAACGCGTCGTAATAGCCACGCTAAGTTTTTCAAGTTTCAAAATATTACAATTAAAATTACTAAATCTATTTTGATGTGTTTTTTTAAATTTTTAACAAAATGTATTCTTACTTTTTCACATGCTTTTTAAAGTACCTTTTTCTTCTAAGTATCAAAAATGATTTTTGAATTTTCTAAACATTAAAAAACTATTTCATATAAAATAAATCTATTTTACTTCAAGAAACGTGACTAATATTCGAAATACAATACTTGGCATTTAATGATTTCACGCTTTTTTGTAATTTTTTAAATAATGTACATTTATGATAATAGCATTTCAAGAACACAGATTATCGTCCTCGTCATTTATACTTAGCGCACAGTTTTGTACAGTCCGTGGGGCTCTTTTTGGTATGATTTCACATTTTTTTGTACAGTATCGGACTTAAATGCTGTTCAATTTCTTGGTACTGTACCACTTACTATAGACAAAAAATAATACCTTTTTCAAACGCAACTCTGTACTGGAATCCAACTCCGATGAAAACGCTATTGTAAACTTAACTGTACGTAAATCAACTTAACTCAACTTCCTCGGTAAAAATTTTCCCTAATGAAGCAAAACAAAGCAAATGAGCATAAAAATATATTTTGTAGATACACCCCCAAAAACGACTGAACCCGTATTCATGACTAAAAAAGCACATTGTTTCTTTAATTGCTAAATATCAGAAATTATTTAAATATGGATGTGCCGTGGGATTGGGGATAAAAAGTATTTAAGTAACAATATTGCTATTACTGTTTCCTCCATGTAGCTTTAAATATCAATAGTTTTTGTTTTGCTCATAATCATTTTCAGATATCTGTTTATTTACTTTATACTTACATAAAAGTATTAGATTATATTTATAGTTTTAGTTTAATTGTAATGGGCGTTATAAAAATTTCGATACATATATATATATATGTAAAACTATATATCAATGACAAATGAGGACGATTATGAATAGCTGTCTCAGTTTTTTGAAACAATTTGTTTTTAATACCGAAAAAACCGAATGTAGTGATTTGATTGCTTTTGATGATCCTGATTTCATGAATTTTCTGGACCTAGAAGCCCTATACATAAGTACATCAACACAAGTCTTGCCAAAAACTAATCAAACAAACTACCTGACTTTTGTAATTGGAAAACATCGCAATTATGTAAGTGATAACACGAAGTTTCAATGAATAAATTGAATTTAAGATATGCAATACGTTGCTAGACAATTGTTTAACAATAATGTTGCATAACTTGAATTTTTGCTTCTAAAAGAGTATGTGATTATTACTGTTATTTTCATTCTAGGCTTTTCCAATAATATGATTTCTTTTAAAAACTCGTGAATTTTCGATATTAGTCTAGTAGTCGTGAGAATTTATCGTGCATTAACTACAGAATGATAATAAAACTTTTTTTGTTAGATATTCTCGTAGGGAATGATGAGGAAAGTATTTGTGCAAATTTTTATTACTCGAAAACAATAATTACTATTACGTAACGAGAACAGTAAGAGATTTTTAAAAAAAGTTAACACCTTTTTGTAGAAAATCGAATTCTCTACAAAAAAAAGTCTGCGAGAGCACCTGTCTATCGTGGACAGGTAAAAATGTACAGCGCCGTAAAAATGTATATAATCGAGCTTTTTGGGCGCTCCGGCAAAATATGCCGTTGAGCGCCTTTTTAATTAACATTTAAAAAAAAAATATTTCCAACTTATGAAAAAATCTGGAAAAATTCTGAAATGTTCGGAATCGTTTTCTGAATATTTTCTAATAAAAAAAAATTAATTTTTAAATTTTTTCTGTGAACTTTGCACCCTTATATTTTTTTTTGTTTATGGGCAAATTTTATAGCCAATTTAGGAGCAGATAGGATTTTTCCCGCCCTATAAAATAGCTGTCTCAGTTTTTTGAAACAATTTGTTTTTAATACCGAAAAAACCGAATGTTGTTTTTGGATTCTCTTATCCTTATTTTGGGGGTGAAGTTATTTTTTAATATGAAAATTATGTACAGCAAAATTTCATATCTTCATGTGAAGAGTATGAAACAATTCTTTAAAAATGTTTTTTAGCATTTGTTATAGATAAATTTTCTAAACAAATGCGTAATTTTTAATTATTTAAAATTTTTTCTTTATTCAATTTGTAGGTTTTTTATGAACAATTATCAACAGAATGTTGAATTTATTGAAAATTCATTTGCAGTCTGTTAATTTTCAATTGTTTATAAGAAAAAATAGTTCGAATAACAATCATGACTATTGAACAATTTATTTTTTAATAATAAACGATACTCCTTCTAATGAAGCATCCGGAAAAATGAAATTTTTTTTTTAATTGTTTTTTAAATAATTTTTTTGTTCTTAACAGTTTTTTTTACTTAATGTATGTTTTTACAGTTACTCCATCATTATTACAAACCAGCTGTCACTGATTTATGTTCTCAAAAAATTTTTTATAATTACTTATTAGTAATTATAAAATATTTCTTTACATTTCTTTTATTTTTGAATTTCTACATTATTTTTTATAGTTTTTAATGAAAAAATGAATTATACGTGCTTTTCTCGTGCGATTTGGCTCATTGTACGTTTTTTTCAACAATTTTTACTCAATCTAAAGTATTTTTAAGTTTTTCAAATATTTAATTCTACACATTGTAACAGTCATCGCTCACGTGACCTCCCGCACTGAGAGGCCCCGTCCCTTTACAATCAAAACGTGTAGAATTAAATATTTGAAAAACTTAAAAATACTTTAGATTGAGTAAAAATTGAGTAATACAATCAACATTTTTTAATAGAGAAAATTCGTAGTAACTATACATGTCGTTTTTCCAAAAATTTAGAATATAATTTTAAACTAATATGAATAGGTAATTGTGATAATTATATGTAATTTTAACCAAAAAAAAATCTTGCTGTAACTAGGTTTGAACCCTGCTCGGCAAAATAAAAAACTGGCACTCTAACCACGGAGCTAGCATAACTTCGTACAAAGTTTTCGTGTTTATTAATTTTGAGCTGCTTGCTTGGGCGTGGAGTGTGGGTATCCAGCTTGTCGGCGATGTGCCGGAACTCGTCACAAATTGTTGTAAGTGCTCTTTATGTTTTATAATTGTTTAAAAAAACTAATGCCTCTTTTCTAGCGACATAAAAACAAGTTTTTCAAATTTTTTAATAACTTTCTTACTTTTCCGCTATAAATTGGAAGTGTAATTAATAAAAAAAATTATTATTTAGAACTAATTTTGGCATGCTAAAATAACGCTTCTATATCATTTCCATTGAAATCGAGCTTCAGCAGAACCTTACTACCTTGCTTCAGCTTCCAATCTCTGCATGTTTTGATATTTGTTTTTGTCTCACTTGATTGGTCCAGCAATATGGCAAGAACCACCTGTCCTTCTGAGGCTACAGCTTGCGATCGTGAACATGGTTCAGATGTATTTATTCACTTATTTATTTATTGATATTTAGGATGTATTCTAAAGTATGCCGAAAGTTTATATTCAATTTATTTAGTTATTTCTTTGCTCATTAATTGATTCATTAATTTATTCATTTATTTACTTATTTATCTCTACCGTTTCTGCCATGATACTTGGTAATTTTTTATAATTTTGCATTTTGCCATTCTTTTATTATTACATTCTCTCTTTCAAGACACATTTTCTCCTACATACACACACCTGTAAAGGACTCCACATCATGGCAGAGTCTCGATTGTGGACATATAAGGCGGTAGTTGTGATGGTAGCTCTTAGCCTCTGTCCCGTTATAACAAGGGCAGAGTTACCAGGTATACTCACGAGAAGGGGTCTACCTTCATGCTCGATGGCAGCAGAAATCAAATCCTTGCTTCCCCCCGTCCGAAGGACGGAATTGAGTACTTCGCCCCTTTGGGCATAACTCTGGGAAATTATAACACACTACTATCTTAGCGATGGCATTTCCCGGGACGCATATACCTACACCTAGAACAGGCACAGGGATACACGTAATAAGCCCGAGGCCTTACGACATACTACTACGAGTCCGACCTCAATTGGCCAGTTGTACCTAGTCCTACATGTCATATTTTGACTTTGCAGCCCCAGGCACAGGGCTTGGAGTTAGGCCTCCTGTAGTACCAACTTCATCCGCTTTAGTCGGCGGTCGCTAACGCATCTCGCGCTCGGCGTGTTCAGAGTACCCACATTCAGACGACTATATAGAGCTGTACGAAAGTGGGGCACGACGGATTATAGTCTAATCTGCCCCCGTTGATGCGCGACATATCTTAAGAGCAGAGACATCTATGCGACCCCGGGGGCCATATAATGGCAGCAGAAATATTCGAAATTAAAACAACAACTATAGTGCCCAAAGAATGAGAAGTTTTCACAATTGGGAATGATTTAGCAAATCAAATGTTGAATGCTATGTGAAACTGGCAAATATTAACGGGAAGTTGGATTAATTTCATTTATCTATTTGGACCAATAAACGTATCATCAGAAATATATCTAAATTTGAAAGCATGGATATTTGTGAGAGTAACGAGAATTCAAAATGGAATAATTGCAGTAGAAGACGCTAATATTAAAAAAATTATTTATGATGATAATGTTGCGAACAGTATTGAAGGTTTGGATATAAAAATTAGATACATATTGTGATGTTATTTTTCGATAACGTCCTATTGTCAGCTTTAGAATTGTTTTATTGAATATTTGAGGCTGATAACAGCCAGTTCAGCATGTTCCAGTAATGATTTATGAAGTAAATCTATTTACTTAAAGCTCATTTGAGCAGTTACCTTGATTTCTATAGTCCAATCATGCCTATTTTCACATGTTTTATTCACCATAATTATTTTCTGTACGCCAAAATATTTAATTATACTATTGTTTTATGTAATTTTATAAGTCATCAGAGTTATTTTCAATTGATTTTTGTATATTTTTCTTATTAATCTTATTTGTAGAGAGTAATTGTTATTTATCAATTTATTAATTATTATTTAATACAAACCAAGGCTAAGAGATTTATTTAGTAATTAAAATTAATTTGTAATCTTAATAACACAAAAAGAAGCAGAGTTAAGATTAGTGAGTAAATTTGTCAACCATATGGACTATTGAGAGGAGAAATGATTATTTGATATAGAAATTTGTGATGATGATTTGAGTTCTAGTAATTGTTAAGAAAGTCTAATTAAGTAGAATTATTAAAATAAATTCGAGAATTCAAAATATGTTGAATTTGTTAATTGATTTATCGTAGTTTGGAAACCTTTAACCCAGTCCGTTAGTTAGTTGATTTGATTTGGTCTTTTTATTTCGAGTATTTCTTTTGTTTAATTGTATTGTGTTAGCTAGACACGACCCCTCTCTACAACCTACACAACTGAGGGCCAGGACATGCCCTGTTTAGGAAGATCCTGATTTTTGTAGAGACATCTTAGTTAAGTTAGATATACGTTTGAGATTTAGTTTCAAGTATTGGGATTTTGAGTTAGTTAGTAAGTTTTGAGATATTGAGTTTAGATTTAATTTCAAATGAGTTGTAAGTTAAACCAGTTTAGTTATTCTGGTGAATAAAAATAACTTGGCGCCCTAGGTAAAGTAGTATTAGTCTCCCAGGGATAGTTCTAATCAGGATTCCCACCTGAAGGAAGGTGCGTTATGGAGTATACCCTTTAGGGGGCAGAAAAATAACGTTACAATGTATATTTTGTCATTGCTTGATGACAAATACATTATAATTTATTATTGATGAATATGATAAATTGATTAGTATGAATAAATTGTAAATAAATAAATAAAAGACGTATTTTACTTACCGAAATCTAACGCAACAAACACTTTGATACACAATGACACTTGTTGCATGTAGCACTTACAATGTTTGACGCATAACGAAGGATGCTGATTGGTCGGTCGAGTTGCCTGTTTCTATGGCAACACAACCAGGTGCATACAGCTTGACTACACATTTTCCATTAAAATTTTCATGAAAAAACTATTAAGCTCGGAAATTTTCTATATATTTGGATTCTTCGCCATTTAAAAGTACGTAAAATCCATTGGCCATTTTGTCGGTCTATCTTTTAAGTTGCATGAGGGCAGTCGTGTTCCTATGTTTGATTAACGTAGAAAATTACAGCAGCCATCTTGAAATTTTGAATATCAATTTAATTGATTAATTTTTATTTCCATGAAAAATAAAGTGTCTCTTTACATTTCACACTATAATATTGTAGAAAATTGACTTTTTCTATGAGTTAAACAATAAATAGAACGTATTTTTACGTGAATGAAAATTAATCAATATTGAAAATTTCAAGATAACACCTCCTTAAATAAGACATCGGGTGCCGCATGTAATGATCTTTTGAGAGAGCATAGCTAAAATAGTATTTCTAAGTGAATGTCTTAGAATTAAAGCTGAGCTACACCTAAGAAAAGTTCCGAAGTTGACTTTGCGTTGAGCAGCGAAAGGCCGAAGCTCGATTTCAATGGAAATTGAGTAGGTAACAGGGAAATTGCTCGAAAGATGATAATTTTCAGGAATGCACGAAAAAAAGAGCGCCTTAGGGCACGCGAAAATTTTCAAATTCTTCAATAATCTGTTCCAAACAAGACAGAGCAAAAAGTATATACATCCATCTCCGTCTTACTCATCAGAGAGAAGACTGCGAGTTCTGGCGCTTCGCCGGCAAGCTCTATCCCCTCCCTTTGTACCTAAGCAAATAGCTTATAATTTATAAATATAAACAATCAAAGAGTTAATGTATTAGCTTTGTAGACAGAGCACTAGATTTTTAATTTGCCGAGCTGAGTTCGAACCCAATCGCAGCCAATTTTTTTTAACGATATAGAAGCGTTATTTTAGCATGCCAAAATTAGTTCTAAATAATAATTTTTTTTATTAATTACACTTCCAATTTATAGCGGAAAAGTAAGAAAGTTATTAAAAAATTTGAAAAACTTGTTTTTATGTCGCTAGAAAAGAGGCATTAGTTTTTTTAAACAATTATAAAACATAAAGAGCACTTACAACAATTTGTGACGAGTTCCGGCACATCGCCGACAAGCTGGATACCCACACTCCACGCCCAAGCAAGCAGCTCAAAATTAATAAACACGAAAACTTTGTACGAAGTTATGCTAGCTCCGTGGTTAGAGTGCCAGTTTTTTATTTTGCCGAGCAGGGTTCAAACCTAGTTACAGCAAGATTTTTTTTTGGTTAAAATTACATATAATTATCACAATTACCTATTCATATTAGTTTAAAATTATATTCTAAATTTTTGGAAAAACGACATGTATAGTTACTACGAATTTTCTCTATTAAAAAATGTTGATTGTATTACTCAATTTTTACTCAATCTAAAGTATTTTTAAGTTTTTCAAATATTTAATTCTACACGTTTTGATTGTAAAGGGACGGGGCCTCTCAGTGCGGGAGGTCACGTGAGCGATGACTGTTACAATGTGTAGAATTAAATATTTGAAAAACTTAAAAATACTTTAGATTGAGTAAAAATTGTTGAAAAAAAACGTACAATGAGCCAAATCGCACGAGAAAAGCACGTATAATTCATTTTTTCATTAAAAACTATAAAAAATAATGTAGAAATTCAAAATAAAAGAAATGTAAAGAAATATTTTATAATTACTAATAAGTAATTATAAAAAATTTTTTGAGAACATAAATCAGTGACAGCTGGTTTGTAATAATGATGGAGTAACTGTAAAAACATACATTAAGTAAAAAAAACTGTTAAGAACAAAAAAATTATTTAAAAAACAATTAAAAAAAAAATTTCATTTTTCCGGATGCTTCATTAGAAGGAGTATCGTTTATTATTAAAAAATAAATTGTTCAATAGTCATGATTGTTATTCGAACTATTTTTTCTTATAAACAATTGAAAATTAACAGACTGCAAATGAATTTTCAATAAATTCAACATTCTGTTGATAATTGTTCATAAAAAACCTACAAATTGAATAAAGAAAAAATTTTAAATAATTAAAAATTACGCATTTGTTTAGAAAATTTATCTATAACAAATGCTAAAAAACATTTTTAAAGAATTGTTTCATACTCTTCACATGAAGATATGAAATTTTGCTGTACATAATTTTCATATTAAAAAATAACTTCACCCCCAAAATAAGGATAAGAGAATCCAAAAACAACATTCGGTTTTTTCGGTATTAAAAACAAATTGTTTCAAAAAACTGAGACAGCTATTTTATAGGGCGGGAAAAATCCTATCTGCTCCTAAATTGGCTATAAAATTTGCCCATAAACAAAAAAAAATATAAGGGTGCAAAGTTCACAGAAAAAATTTAAAAATTAATTTTTTTTTATTAGAAAATATTCAGAAAACGATTCCGAACATTTCAGAATTTTTCCAGATTTTTTCATAAGTTGGAAATATTTTTTTTTTAAATGTTAATTAAAAAGGCGCTCAACGGCATATTTTGCCGGAGCGCCCAAAAAGCTCGATTATATACATTTTTACGGCGCTGTACATTTTTACCTGTCCACGATAGACAGGTGCTCTCGCAGACTTTTTTTGTAGAGAATTCGATTTTCTACAAAAAGGTGTTAACTTTTTTTAAAAATCTCTTACTGTTCTCGTTACGTAATAGTAATTATTGTTTTCGAGTAATAAAAATTTGCACAAATACTTTCCTCATCATTCCCTACGAGAATATCTAACAAAAAAAGTTTTATTATCATTCTGTAGTTAATGCACGATAAATTCTCACGACTACTAGACTAATATCGAAAATTCACGAGTTTTTAAAAGAAATCATATTATTGGAAAAGCCTAGAATGAAAATAACAGTAATAATCACATACTCTTTTAGAAGCAAAAATTCAAGTTATGCAACATTATTGTTAAACAATTGTCTAGCAACGTATTGCATATCTTAAATTCAATTTATTCATTGAAACTTCGTGTTATCACTTACATAATTGCGATGTTTTCCAATTACAAAAGTCAGGTAGTTTGTTTGATTAGTTTTTGGCAAGACTTGTGTTGATGTACTTATGTATAGGGCTTCTAGGTCCAGAAAATTCATGAAATCAGGATCATCAAAAGCAATCAAATCACTACAGAGGCACTGTACTTCTAAAGAGCGAGATTCAGACAACGCTTTTCCATAATTTTTCAAAAATTTCCATTCTTCTGAATATAGAACTTGAGTCATATCCTTCATAAGATTGGGCAGATAAAAAAATCGACTTTTTCTCTCCATCGCAACATTGATCGTTTAATTTTTTTAAATAAAATTATAGATGCTGCTTCCGGATGTCTGCAAATGGAAATTGTCTTAATCAAAATTTTACTTCAGATTTATTAAATTAAAAAAATCGATTTATCTCTCATCACACTATTTTCAAATGAAATAAGATTTTTAAATACTTACATAATTTTCATATCATCATAAATGTCTTTCAATAGTCGTAATTGTCAAATCGTGGATTCATATAGTGATCGTTTGAAAATATTCAAGTCTCCTATGTAACGGTTTGGATTCCTAATGTTTAACGGTAAAATTTAATAACAGATGAAATATTCAATTATCGGCCAATTTAACTACTAATTAAGTATTATTAATTATTGTAATAAAAAGAGTTAAATTGCACTACACAGTACTCTTGTCCCTTTTTATGCTATTGAGCTCAGTTGTCCAGGATTCGTCATTAGGAAATAAGACAAGAGTTGAGTCGGAACAGCGGTTTAAAAATAATAAAATCAAGTCAATTAGTCAGATAAGTAATTAGGATAGGTAATTAGCAAATAGTAAACAGTGAACGGTACCAAGCGTATTAGATTTACAATAATAAATCTTTATTTTAACAAACAAGCAATCACTCTATGTACAGAATTCAAATCTGCCGCCGAGACGGCTTTAATGTCGGTAGCAACGGAATCTTTTTATCAATAAAACAGTATTCATTAACAGAATTTCACACAAGCCAAAGTAATATATACAGTTTTTAAATTTGCCGCTATTTATGCGGATTTTGAACAGACGGTATAAATAATAAATGACTTCTCCGGTGAATCGGTAATATAACAAGATACTCTATCGAGACCTAACCTTGTATTAGTAAGGTTACCAGTTTTGGAAAACCCGCACTAAAATGGCGGAGCAGGAAATAATAACAATTATTATAAATAAGCGTTCTTTTAAATACGGTTAAACTAGTATTTTAACGTAATGATTTTAATCCAAGCAATTCGCGGTTTTAATTTGATGACTAATTAACAATAGTAACAATAATAATACGTCGCGTAATCACACCCACACAGACCCTAGTAAGACGACGAAGAGGTGAAATTCTCACACCCTTCGTTGTCCTTTTCAGAACGCAAAAATGGTTGACTTAAGGTGGCGAAATGCTCACACACCTTAATTTCGGTCAAGTAGGTGAAATGCTCACACAGGCTTGACTGACAGATACTGACACGAAGTGAGCCAAAGCTGATTTGCCCATGCCCACAGATTCCAATTTATTGGCTTTTCCCCACGCACAAAGTGCGCGAAACTGTTTTGCGGTCGCCACCTGGTGGCGTACATGCGGACTAACACAGTACCTGGAGGCTATAACTATATATGCCCTGACGGTTTTAATTTGCTCAATAATAAAACTAGCCAGTTTGTGAGGCGACCCTCACACCTATATGATTATTCCTTGGATGATTATGATTACGAATTAGTGTGCAATTTTCATTTTCATCTAATTTCGCAGTAGCTGGAAATAACTTATTCTTTCGCTCCTTACAACGCAGATAGCTAAAAACAAAAGAGAATAACTTTTCTATAACTTTTTTTTTCATTTTAATTATCATTATAATCATTATATATTATATCACTGTAATTTTTATATCGTTGTTGTAATTCTAATCAATTATATCATTGATATTAACACTCACTGTTCGCAGTATGCAGTATACTATATAAAAAGTAATATATATATATAAAGCGTAATGAAGTCAAATAATATATTATAATTATGAACAAATAAATGTGTGATAATCCTCTACTCTAAATACTTTACCAAGTAGACATGAATCTATTAATTCTTTAGGTAATAACACTTATATGATTTGACCTGAAGGTTTATTGGATTTATAGACGAACCCATCGTAAATGTGTTCATCGAAAAGTGGGCCCCTTTTTAATTGAAAAATTTGCTGCATTTAAGAAAATACTTTTTTTCGATTTTCAATTCTTAATAAAACACGCACAACAATAAACACAAATGATAGCACTTTTGATTACACCTCACGAACTCGAGTCAGCCATTAAATATCATTAATAAGATATTGCGTCTCATTTAATTATACTACATTGTTTAAACAATGCATGTTTAGAATTGCAATGCAGACTTGCGTCAACATTTATTATTGCAAGTTCTAACTTGCTATAATTTCATTAACATGCACGCTGACATTTAAGGTAAATGGTCCTATTATGAAACAATTTTGATACTAGAATTTTAAAGGGGTCGTATAATAATTATATAAAAGTAAAAAATACCATTTGAATTGATAATATATGTGGCGCTACTCTTCAGAAATCAAAATCAATTATTTATACAGCGATTGACGGATTAAATTTGTTTAAATACCTCAATATTTATAACGAACGCATGTACCTCTTATGAAACAGTTTTTTTTTACGTGTCCCACTGTTCCAAACGAAGATGTCCCTTATATGAAACATCGATTAGGATTCACTGTACGTGATGTTTTTCGTCCTTAGTCTGTAATAAACTTTTGTAAATAGAATGAAAATAAAATTTTTTGTTATAATGGTTAATAAACTTGCTTAATTGATATTATGATTTACAAAAATAACTAAATAAGGTAATTTATTTGAATCATAAAATTCTTAAGGTCTCTAAACATTGAATTCTTAATAAGTCAATTTATTTAAAACATTAAATTCTTAAGGTTTTTCATTTTTTATTTTTAATTGTAATTCTTTAATTTTCTGTTGTAAATCTTTCTTTTGTTGTTCAATTTTCTTTTTTCCTTCTTGCAATTCTTTTTTTCTAGCTATTTTAGCCTCTTTTTCTTCCTTTATTTTTTCTTTCTTAAGCTCTGTCTCTAACCAACCATCTGATGTGCCTACACATGGCCGCTTTTCTTTTCCTGTTTTTTCAAATTTTGCTCTCCGTTTTTTTGGAAGATATTTTGTTGGAAGAGTAAAAGCTTTATTGAAAGCATCCTCCGTTTTGAAATTTATATCTAGATTTTCTAAATTTTTGCAGCTCTTAGAATCGCTATCAGTATCACCAATACGTTCAATAGCTGAAAAAATATAAAAAATATACATTAATTAATCGTGAATCCAAAAATAGTTTACATGTGAAAGTATGTATAAGAATAATTTACCTTTTGGCTTAAAGTCGTCAGTTTTAACATGAAAGTTTGACTGTGATTCAACTTCTGGATTTTTTATTGCACTAGTGTGGTCAAAACTATTTCCTTGGTCTGAAAGTGAGTACAAATGTAATAATTTGTAACTATAATTTCATGTACTTTCTTAAACTAAAAATAATTTACCTGCTTTCTGTGGCTTATCATTACTGCCTTGAGATATTTCAGATTCAACTGAAGGATTTTCAGTTGAAACAATTTTTTCATTTTCTTCATTTAAAATAATTATTTCAAGGTCTTCAGGTACATTTAATTTTTCGATCTTTAAAAAATTTCCAGGATTTGACTCACTGATTGATATTTGTTCATTCGTAGTGTTCAATGTGTTATTGGGTAAGTCTTGCAGAATTTGTGCAGGGCTGAAGCAAATCATTTGAGGTAGTTCTGAAGGTAGTAATTCTTTTACGAAGCTGTAATTGTTGTTGGATAAATCTTCAAAAATTTTCTCAGAACTCGAACAATTTACAGGAGGTAACTCTGATACTAAGACAGGTTGATTTATTACTAATTCTTCATTTATCAGTTCCATATCACTTTCATTCAATAGACCATTTTCAGAATTATTTTTTTCACAGAGGAACTTTGCATTAAAAGTATATGTATGATTGATAACATTAATGTTTTCTAGTAAGTTCAAATCATTAACTAATTGATGAGACCTCCGAACTTCATTCCCAACTTGAGATTCTAATTTTCAAATTATTCATTTTATATGAACATGTAAAAATAAAAAAATTTTAATATTGTGATTTAAGTGTAAATATATGTACATAAAAAATTGTAAGTATCAATAATTGTAAATAGTTTCAATTATAAATAATAAAAATTGTAAATAACTTGATTAATATTTCAAAGAACTAATATAGAATATTTTACTATTTTCATAAATAAAGTGTATAATTAAAAATACAAAATAAAAGTTAAAGTGTAATACCCGATGCTTCTGTTTTGAGCTGCATCCAGTATTCAAAGAGTCCTGTAAATTTTAGTTCACCGGTCCATGATTGTGTTCTTTCACATTTAAGAAATTCTTCTAACAAATCAGGTTGTAATCTTTTTTCAAAGTTTGCAAGATCAGTAGTTGAACTTTGATCTATTTCTCTTGAAACAGTTTCTGAATTTGGTTGATTATGAGATTCGTTTTTTTTCTTTTTTTTTGTTTTGTCCAATATATTATAATCAGGTGCATCGGGGTTAAAGGGCACAAGTCCAGCTGCTCTGAAGCCATTTGTAATAGCTTTATTAACACCAGTAAAAGAATCAATTGTCATCTTCAGCACTGAAGCAAAATCTTCTTTCTTCATTCGAGTTTTGCCTGTTTGAGTTTTCCATCGAGGAACCGTTTGCTTCCATTTGTCCTTTAATGGACCAAAAAAGGCAATGTCTAATGGTTGCATTATGTGTGTCGAGTGAGGCACAAATGAAATCAACTCAATTAGCTTCTCTCTGCAAAATATTACTAGTGGCACAGTAATATGTGACGAATGACCATCCAAATAAAGAATCACAGGAAAATCAATATTTTTTTTCAAAAGCCAAGGGTAAAAAATATTTGTAATGTACTCGTAGAAAGTTTCGATGGTCATCCAACCATTTTCTGAAACTCCAGCAGCCCAATCACTTGGAAGCTTTTCTATAATATTTTTTGGTATCTTCTCTTTATAAGGGTATAACGTCATCACAGGAGCTTGAACACCATCAGCACTGTACATACACAAAGCTGTTAGATTTTCATGTTCATTAGCATCTACTATATTATATACTGTTTTTGGCTCCTTTAGCAGTTATAACATACTTAGACTTTGGACATAGCGCTAAATTGGTTTCATCACAATTAAAAATCCTGGATGGGTGTATGTTTAATAAATTTTTACTTTCTAAGTGAGTTTTTACTTCATGGAACCACTGTCTTAAATCTTCTTCATCAACTTCATATCTAGCTTTAGTTAAATGCTGTGGTGTACGTTTCGATAATTCAGGATGACGTCTCATGAAAGCTTCATACGAATGACGACCAGGTTTACCATTAACAAAAGACTTACAATCGATGCCTGCTTCTTTAATATACAACTCGACACCTTCTATAATATTTGATTTTCCTACAGGATGGCCTCTTTTTCCTCTATAAATAATCCAATCCACTATACGTTGCTCTACTTCAGCTGACAAAACTGTCGGTGGGCCACTTTTTTTTGCAACAGAATTGGGATCCTTAGATCTTCTAAATAAAGTTGTTACAGGAACATTATGAGCCTTCGACGCTTTTCTCAATGTATCACCTGCCCTGATGGCTGCAAGAGCTTCTTTGATAGCAGTCTCTGAGTAAGCTTTTCTTGTATTTCGACGAATTCTTTTGCGTCTTTTTTTTGTATGACACTTAGAGGTTGGGTTTACTTTTTTCTTAGTCATTCGTGCCATAATTTGATAAAAAAACTAATTTTATGTCTGGAAAAATAATATCAAACGCCTCTTCAGTTATTAGTTTGTAGGTTATATAAATTTCAAGTATAGAAATTCATAATAAAATCTCAACTCACATGTAAGAATCAGGTTTTAACACACAGTTAATACTTCATAATAAAATAAATAAATGATTATTTATCACTTTTTATGTTAAAAACTTAACTCAAAAGAAATTAAACAAAACCTGTTCACACGTTTCATGATTAAGTACAATTTTACCAAACTCGTCCGTATGTATGAAACGCTATCGCGCACTGTTTCATACATTAGGTCACAGTGAAAACTACTGTACCGATTGTGGAACACCTTTTTCAAAAAATATATTTTTAAATTAAAAAAAAAAAAATCGTCATTAAGGTGAAACTTTGAAACTTCAACTTACATATGAAACAAAATTGAAATGGTATAATTGAAGAATAAATATTTAAAAGTAATATTTATGATGTCGTCATATTTCGGTGATTGTATCTAGAGAAGAGGAAATTGGTGCCCAATGCGCTGGTTCGAATCTAATATTAATCTTTTAAATAAAATAAAACCTTCTTTTTTAACGCAATCTATACGTTCAAACAGATAAACGCCTGCATAATAAATTGCATGTACTTTTATTTAAAGATTGAATCATGAAAATTAATTAATATGCGTAATTCCTAAAACTGTTTCATAATTAGGACATTGTTCCACGACCGGGCCATTTACCTTAGTACATGCAGGTTTTATCATGTTTGGACATAAAAAAAAATGTTGCATCATTAATTTTTGCGTCTCAAATTTGAGATTAGAGTAGGAAATTTGAATATATAAATTAGCATCCAAATGTTTTTTCATCAAGTTCAAGTGAACCGATCTTCTACTTTGGAAGATTTTATACTGTCATGTAATTTTGCTCTTTAAAGGTGTCAATATGTAAACCATATGCTTAACCTTAGAGACTTTAAGTTCCTCTTTTTAGTCCTAGCCTTTCGACCAATAGACAGGGATGAGGGGATCTTCGATAGAGAAAGTAAAAATGTGTGATTTATATAAAAAACGATAACAAAATTTTATTGAATGAAAATTATTGAAAAATTATAACAACAATTTAAACGTTACCAACAGATGATTTCTTTTACTCTGGTCGAGATGAATTACAATTAATTGGTCCTCAGTCGATGTTCCAGTCAGCGCAATTATTCACTTTTTCTCGCGAATTAATTTAAATATCAATTTAAAAATAATTTGACGATCAAATAAACTTCATGCAAAAATTTACAAACTTTGAAGTATTATCAATACAATACTCAAGACTTATGATTTCAAGAGATGTTCCACGACGATCTGATCTCGATCTTACTTTTTCGACAACTGACTGATGCATCAAACCTTACGTATTTATTTAGTCGAATGTGACATAATTAGAAGTCCCTTGCTTCAGGCGCGCACAAGTCCCTTCGCATGGTCTTTTCCCTTTTTGGAAAAGCTTAACGCTCTTCTTATGTCACGTACTCTTTTTTTTGAGTTTTATTGCTTTTCGCCACGTGGGTTTTCCAAAAGCAATAAAATATCTAAAAAATGACTTCCTCAACTATTCTTCGAAATCCTTTCTATTTTAACGAAATCTTAGGAAAACTCAAAAAAAAAAAATAACTTGAGTAATAATCGTTAACCTCAATCCTTAAGTTTATCGCTATTCATTTTTAGCTTTTCTTAAAATATATTTTAAATAATTATATGAAATAATTAAAAATACATTTAGACATTACAATACTATCTACTTAAATGAAAGGACTTGCTCTTGAAACAGTCTATAAAGTTCATGAATTGGAATTGTTGAGAACAAAAAAATATGGATATGCTGTTCTCGCATAATTGGAAAAAAAATGAAAGAGATGCAATCCAGAATGTAAACGTTTTTTACCATCACGTATAAGCAAACTGTTTGAAAAAGACAATCATGCCGATCATTTAAATGAATAAGCTACAAAGGATTAGCTATTTTTGAAATATTTCGGAGGTAAATATAATAAATTCGAATTTTCTACAGTTGATATTTAACATTATTTGATAAATGTATAAAAAATAATCTCAATAAATTATGTAAAATTATATTTTCCAGCATTCGATAAATTCATTTTTCCTGTACTGCGTAATTTCCTAACGTGTTTAATCTTGTTCGCGCATGTGTAGACAGTTAACGCAGAGTTTCTTGACGAAAAATATTTATTTTTATTATTTTTTTTTTTTTTATATTTATCTAATTTTTTTGACTTGAAATATATTCTATAATAATACAAAAAGAAAAACTCATTCAAAAACACTTGTTATTGTAATTTTTAATTTATCACCATGTTTTATAAGTAAATAAAGAAACACATAGAACTATAATATTAAATTTCTTATTTAATTTTTGGCCAAATGTCTATAAATAATATTAAAAAAACATATAATTCTAGATCTATTTACATTTATATAAAAATATAATATTACAAACTATTATAAAACATTTTTTGCACTTAAAACTACTATGTCGAATATACATATATATTGTAAAATATTTGTATGTCGCTGTCTAATGACTATTAGACTAACGACAGTTTGTTAGTTAACGACGATTGCTTGACGATTAGATTGTTTATAGCGACGAGGGGAGACTTTGTTTATCTCTAGTTTAGGACGGAGACTTGAGTTGACCGCACGGATTCTTTCGTTTTAATTAATTGCTGTCAATCTTTAATAAACTTTTTCTTCATTAATTAATTTTCTGAAGTTGTTATTTGATCTTATTTTACAATATTATTATATAAAAAATGTGTATAAAATAAAGAAAACAAAAAGAACACTTAATTTTGAATCTATTTACATATATACAGTTAAAGATAAAATCCAAAAAACTATTTCAATGATGTTCACGTGATGGTGGTGGTAGTTGTTGTCGGATTATCATTCTCCAGCAACAATTGAGGATGGTGGCGGTGGCAATAGTTGTGGTGATGGTGGTGATGATGCAAGTAATTCATCATCATCATCAATAATAACAAGTACAAGGAGAATCCCCAATATTAGGTGTGGAAATCTCTATTAACCCATTAACGCCGAAGAATCGTGTTTTTTTTTCTCATTTTCAAGCTAGATTCTTATCATCGAAAAAAAATCATTTGCAAATAAAAAATATGTTCCCTTGTACTTTCGAGTGTCCTCTTTCCGAATCCGGAGTCAAAATTAAGTTTTGTCCATTAGAAAAAAAAATATGGCCGTTTTTAAACAAAAAAAACCGAAAAAATCGAAGACATTTTTTTTTCAATATTTTTTTTCTCATTGAAGACGCTCAAGGAGCCTCCCTTTTTCTTCAACCATGAGTGCACAAAATAGTTGTAGTTTAAGAATATATTTTTTTAATTTGTCGACATTGACATTTTCACCCCCAAAATGGCGCTTTTCATCCCTTCAGCAGGAAGACAATTTTCACTCTCGGTGCCCGACAAAAAAAATATTCACATCTGAACGAAAATTGGAATCCCGGGGTTTTCAAGGTCGCTGATTACGATTCCGCCCTCAAAATTCAAAAATTCAAAATGGCGGATCCAATATGGCGGACCCAAATTCAAAAACTTATTTGAATCGGATGAAATGTGGCACTCGGGGGTTTTCGAGGTCGCTAATTACAAATCTGTCCTCAAAATTCGAAAATTCAAAATAGCAGATCCAATATGGCGGACCCAAATTCAAAAACTTACTTGAATCGGATGAAATGTGGCACTCGGGGGTTTTCGAGGTCCTTGATAACGAATCTGGCATCATCATTTCAAAATTCAAAATGGCGGATGCAATATGGCGGACACCTTCCCATTAACACCCAGTTATTATCTAACGTTTATTGAAGAATTGACAACTTTATATATTGACAAATTGACAAATTTATAGAAATTCATCACTCCGCATTACTCAACGGATAAACTTATAATGCCTTTTTCTACTCTTAGCATTACCCAGAGAAAACGACATGGACGTGGTAGAAATCCTTTCTCCTTTGGGGTGCTTGATTTGAGTGAGTCCCTTTGCCTCTCACTTTTTGGGGTGCTTGATTCGAGTGAGTCCCCTTGCCTCTCACTTTTTGGGGTGCTTGATTCAAGTGAGTCCCCTTGCCTCTCACTTTTTGGGGTGCTTGGTTGTAAATGCGCCCTTTGCTTATCCCCGAAGCCTGATTACGTGTTTCGCTTTCATACAAGCACTACAGAAATAAGCATTACAGTCCTTACAGTACGTATATGTTCTTATTGGACAGATTGAACAACGAGCTTGTTTGCTGTGACGGAAAGTATCGTGTGCTTTGTTTCGTTTTAGTTTTCGCCTCTCTAAGTAATATTTAGCAATCGAAATTGCGAATTGCTTTGAACCAATTTTTTTTGTTTTATCTCCAGTTGCGTTGAAAATCACGACTGAGTTCACAATGGCGGCCTGAATAAATCTAATAAAGACGACCCATGTCCATTTTTTTGAACGGATACTTGGAAGCAAGTTGTTGCAATGTCCATCGTGCACGTCTACTCCGCCCATGAATTTATTGTAGAGATGAAATGCTTGTGGAAACGGAATCTCAATTTTTGAATGTGCACTCGAGCTAAATCTCTTAGACGGTAGTAGAGGAGTTACCCCTGCAGCGGTAGAAGCGATCGAAACTGGTTTCGAGTCTACGATAGTTATGTAGTTTATTCCGCTGTTTTGATCATGCTTTACAACATACGTACCTCGTGGAGACTTTTTGTCGATTACATTTTTTTCTTTGACTCGATTTTCTCTTATAGTTCCTGTACATTGTAAACCTAACTTTTTCAAATGTACTAGGAGATCGAAATTCGTAAAAAAATTATCGCAGTAAAGATGGAACTGAGATATCTTCTTAGGAGGGATAGATTTGAGAAATGGATCCAATAATTCCATCACTACACGAGAACCTAGAGCACATTTACCCTATTTATCTCCAATTGATGAGGTTTTTCCACAATATAAATCGAGATTCAACAGGTATCCATCGGCGGTGCAGAGACCCCAAAATTTTAGTCCGAATCGTATGGGTTTTCCCCGGATAAACTGCTTTAGCGATGTTCTTGCATATGATTTGGCCATCATTTCGTCAACAGATAACGCAGTCTTCCACAAGCCAAACTGACGAATATTTCTCTGAAATAATTGTAGTAATTTACGAACGCGCCATGCCTTATCACTGGGATCATTGTCTTTAGGCATCGAATACTTTAATTCTGATTTGATTTTCTCAAATGTATCGCGTTGCATTGCAGAAGAAACCACCTCACATAATAAGAAGGGATCAGTTGACCAATAGTCTCTTTGAGATTTTCTTTTATTGAACGAGCTTACAATGATGATGCCAATGAAAGTATTCAAATCATCCAACTGCAATTCAAACCCATTCTCTTTACATGAGTCAATAATGTATGTTTTCATTTCCATGCAGAAAAACTTTTCAAACAGTTGTATCGGCTCACTTTTTTGAATACTTTTTTTTACACCGTCAGTTAGTAATAATTTGTCTTCAGTCTCATTCGGGTAGCTCTTTTCACCAACCATCCACTTATATTGGTGATCTCCTTCCAATTTACATTGATTATCTGTGTAATTTTCCGATGCTTGTTTATAAGTGATACTCGAAAGGTGATCGTTTGATTCAAAATCAGAATCGGAATCACTAGAACAACCAGAATTGTCTGGATTCGGAATCGCGACGAGCTCGTCACAATTATCGTCAGAAGTATCCATTTCAAACTCTACATGAGAAGGAATAGATTGCCTTGGTCGTTTTCGAGACATAATGGTAATATTGTCAATATGCTCACGCTGCCGATGAGATAAGAATTATCGAAGAAGTGAATTCACTCAGGAGCAATAAAGATGATAAAACAATATTTTATGAATAAATTTTGTTGAGGTACTGAGCTGCAATTTAGGTATATAAGTGAGTTCGATTTAGTCTCAAGACAAGTTCTACGAAAATAGAAACCAAATTACTCAGATGAGGAATATTGGCAGACCTAAAATGAACACAAAAATTCAGAGCTAATATTTTTTACAGAAAATAAAATATCATTAGCAATGTGAACGATCCACACTCCACAAACGTGAAAAATTGAAAAAAGATGTGATAGGCATATACAAAACTTATTTGCAGACAGAAATATTTATGGATAATAAATATATTTGTATCAGGGATAATATTCAATGATGACCCGTATAAACAAAAACAAGATGAAATGTAAAAAAATCGGAGATTTCTCAGCCTCTGCAACGTCAATTTCATTCAACACATGAAAAATATAATATATGATCATAAAATGTGAATCAATTGAATGATTATTATTTACATTTATATGAAGTTGTCAATTCTTCAATAAACGTTAGATAATAACTGGGCGTTAATGGGAAGGTGTCCGCCATATTGCATCCGCCATTTTGAATTTTGAAATGATGATGCCAGATTCGTTATCAAGGACCTCGAAAACCCCCGAGTGCCACATTTCATCCGATTCGAATAAGTTTTTGAATTTGGGTCCGCCATATTGGATCCGCCATTTTGAATTTTTGAATTTTGAGGGCGGAATCGTAATCAGCGACCTTGAAAACCCCAGGATTCCAATTTTCGTTCAGATGTGAATATTTTTTTTGTCGGGCACCGAGAGTGAAAATTGTCTTCCTGCTGAAGGGATGAAAAGCGCCATTTTGGGGGTGAAAATGTCAATGTCGACAAATTAAAAAAATATATTCTTAAACTACAACTATTTTATGCACTCATGGTTGAAGAAAAAGGGGGGCTCCTTGAGCGTCTTCAATGAGAAAAAAAATATTGAAAAAAAAATGTCTTCGATTTTTTCGGTTTTTTTTGTTTAAAAACGGCCATATTTTTTTTTCTAATGGACAAAACTTAATTTTGACTCCGGATTCGGAAAGAGGACACTCGAAAGTACAAGGGAACATATTTTTTATTTGCAAATGATTTTTTTTCGATGATAAGAATCTAGCTTGAAAATGAGAAAAAAAAACACGATTCTTCGGCGTTAATGGGTTAAGAGGTCTTCGAGAGCTTCGGGGTAAGTGTGGATCTCGGAGAAATCAGGCAGGGCTGTAGGGGCCTGGGCGACCTTTCCGTATGGTAATTCAAACGGAGAGAATTGGGTGGTCGAGTGAACTGTAGTATTGTAGTCAAACATGGCCACGGGAAGATATCGATCCCAGTCATGATGAATCGACGCCAACGATCATAAGTATTCGACTAAAGAGTGATAAGTGCGCTCCAGGGACTTTTTTTACTACGGGTGGTAGGCGGATGTGAGGACCTTCTTGATCCTGAGAATCTTAGCTAACCTGGACAGGAGTTTGCTAGGAAACGAGGTTCCTCGATCTGATAGGATAAGGAGTAGAGTTATAATTTCCCAGAATTATGCCCAAGGGGCGAAGTACTCAATTTCCGTCCTTCGGACGGGCGAAGCATGGATTTAATGACCTTTGGACATCCGTACCGATAAATAAAGTGGGTCACAAGAGCCTCGGCGATAGTGGAGGTGCGAATGTCCGGTAACAGGACTACGCGGCAGTATTTCGAAAAGTTATCCTGGATCGTTAAGATGTGCAGATTGCCGTCTGGAGTCATTTCCAGAGGGCCGACGGTATCGATAAAAATCTTCTCAAACGGTTCGAGCGGCGTATTTCTTGATGAGGTCGAGCGTTTCGGTCTGGCAGCTCTGGATATACTCGTAGATGTGCTGCTTCATTCCAGGCCAGTAGAAACGTAGTCGAATCCTCTGATAAGTTTTGACAACGTCCTTATTGCCGCCCACGGGTGTATTGTGATTTTCCTGGATAATTTCCAGCCGTTTGTCCTCCGGGGGATTTTCTGTCTTACCCCGGGTTAGGGTGATCACCACCAGGCTCATGCTGAACACGTGGGCCAAGTAGGGGCATACGTTTTCGTGGATTTCGTCGCCGCTCTTCGCCATTCGGAATAATCGCACGTTCTAATACTTCAATGCAAGCCTGAGGTTGTTCAGAGTGAGAAGAATCTGTTCCGGAGTAGATTTGTCGAAGTGATGGATAATTATTCAGTTTAACCTTTACCGGCCCAATGACCTTGACCTTAAAATATGTAAATTTTGGGGTCATTCTGAGTAAGATGATATACATATATCCGGCGCGGAAATGCCTCCTTCACATATTTTTTTTACGTTGAAAATTGTGTATTTTCATTAACTTGTGTTTTGCACGGATATAAATCTAACGCTATTAATTTCATTACTCATACTTTTTGACGCTTTATTTACATTCTCTAACACTACAAGAGTATATTTAACCATTTATTTTTGATATTTCTTTCCGCTTTGTTTACATTCCTCAGCAGTATCGATAACTTATGGTATTAAATTAGCATCGATTTTTTTTTGCACATTTCTCAACGCATTGCAAATCGTTTCTCTACTCATTATTCCATATGGACTCAAGTCCATAAAGTGCTACTAACTCTAATATTATCCTACAAAACTCCTGATTGATATTAACAATTTGTTATGCCCTCATACATGGTTTGGGGTGTGCTACTAACTCCCATATTATCCTATAACACTCCTGGCAGACAGACTATATTTTTTTATGCTTTCCGCGCCCAACATATATACATATAATTGTTCAGCACAACGAGTTGCACCACATATTTCAAGGTCAAGGTCATCGGCCTGGTGAAGGTTAAACTAAATAATTTCCAAAAAATTTATGTAATATTCGAACGCTGTTCGAGTTTACTTAATTATAAATAAAAACGACAGAAATTAAGTTACAATTCTGACATATAGTTTTATATGAATATAGCACATATAATGTATGAAATTTACATAACTGAAGTAAAAATTAATTAAAGATATGTAAAAATAAAAACTCATCTCAGCATAAAAGTTTGGTAAAAGCTACATAACAAAAAAATGATCAAATATACATAAGTAATATGGAAAAGTAACAGTAGGAATGTTATGTTAATGCTACTTATATATTTTTTTGATTTAATTTAATATGCAGTAAATTATTGGAATTTATTTATTGGGATAATTGCAACAAAATTACTGTAAAAAATACATTATGTTTAACATTTAATATTTTTCATTAAAAACTTCAAATCACACAACGAGTCATTACAAATTTTTTTTCATGTTTTTCAATGACTAAACATTGTTCAACATTTGGAAAATTATTATACAGTATGACATACAAATCGTCACTTTTTTCCACTCCATATACAAAAAAGTGCTTATTAAAACAAATAGGATGTAACTTATGAACTAAGAAATATGAGTTATTATTAGCCATGTACACACTATCGATAATTCCAAATACAGGAAAATTATTTATTTCAACTATAATTACTGTGTTTTCTGTATATTTAATTCCTGAAACAGTCAACTAAGACACCTTATTTATACAGTTTTTGGGAACTATGTTTGAACAATATTTATTGTAAACGTCATTTGAAGGTTTTCTTTGAATTCCAATTTCTGTACTTTCAGATAAATTTTAATCATTAATATATGAACAGAATTTTAGTTGATTTTTAACAGTTATCGTGTATATAACATTCGTTCTATTATGTGAAAGATTTGCAGTAATTTTACCCTCTCTATGTTTTAATTCATATCGCATTAAAGAGTAACGAACAGGCGGTCCAAGAGAAAGAATTATTCTGATGTAATGCGTTAGGAAGTGAAACTTTGGTGTTAAAATTTCATCAAATAATTCTTGATATTGTTTATGATGAACATAAATTAAACATTTTAACCAAGGTAAACATTCATATTTTATTCTAATTCTAATTTTAATGGCGGGGGTTTATTCGATGATTTCAATGTACCATAATCAAAAACTCTCAATCTAAAATTGAGTAAAGATAAATCAAAAGCTTCTAGTCCAAAAATAAAATAATTCAGTATTGATGTCATAACGTAAATGCAAACACCTTCATTAAGGTCGTGCATAAAATTTACTATGGTATTGATACAAACATGAAATCCTTCAAGACGATTCCATATACAGAATTCTTTAATGCCCGTCTTACTCTGATCTTGTAAATCAACATCATTTTTATAATTTTCAGGAGTTCTTAATGAATCTATATTTTCTGAGCATTGAACTTTACAGTCTGCATTAGATGTTTTGCAAATTCTACAATAAAAATTGCTGTTAAAGCTTTCGACAAAATCTAAAATCCCATTCAATCCTAGGTTATCACCCAGAATTGCAATGCATTGAAAGTAAATTTTTTCTTCAGCACCCTCATGTTTGACAATTATACCTGTTTGATACAAATTATTCAATTTATTTATTACTTGATTAAATACAGCTGCATTACCAAAATCTTTGCGATCATCGGAATGGAATAATAAAGCTAAGAAAATATTTTTTATACTAGATGCACGTTTAGGCGGCAAACACGCGATAGATACATAGACTGCACCTAATTTATTAAGGCCAGCATGTGCACCAAGAGGGTTTCCTGCTTCATACTCATCGAAGTAAATAAACAAAGGAAGAACAAATTTATCACCAAATTCAGCCATTTTCGACCTCCATAAGCTACCTTGTATTACATTTCGCAGAGAAAGAAAATCGCGTTGCAATTCACTCATGTACTTTTTTATTTCTCTGAGTATATTTGGAGCTTCTAAGAAAACTTTTAATGTGTTATGTAATGATACGTATTTTCCAGTAACATTTATAACGCGATCAACCATCTGATTATTTATTTTCTTTGCTATTTTCGATTGACCTATCAGATAATTTTCAGGAGGACAATAAAGTTTATAAGTTTCTAAATATTGAAACCGTTTATATTCTGAACGAAAATCATTGAAAGATTCGCGAAAATCTTCGAAAATAGAATTTAAATAATCAGAAATTTGTGTATCATTTAAATTAAGTGACTGTAATACTTCACGTACTTTTACCTGTATGTTTGGAATAAAGGAGTCTTCGACTAGTGTTCTTACATTGTCTGAAATCAATTGAACATTTTTTCGTGATATTAATACATACTTAATACAAATGAACAAACTTCAGAAGACTCAACATAAGTTTCATTTATAGTCGCCTGAATATGACTACCATCTAAGATTTCTTCTTGATTAAGCACGCCATTAATTGAGCAGTTATTATCATTATTATCTAGCGTAGAAAATCCTGTATTAGCTTTAATTTCCGAAACAGAACATACATTTTTGTGAAACAAATTTAAATGTTTTCTAAAAGAATTTAGTGATGTATACTGACGATTACATCTATCAACAATACAAAAATAATGATCATTGGGTTTTAGATTATGGATGTTTTTTAAATGCCAAATCAAATGATTTGATTCTTCAAAAAGCAAATGACGTTGATAGCATTGCTATTAACATCAACATATTTTTCTTGACTTATAGTCATATTATAAATTAATCTTTCAATAAAAATCCAAACGTGCTTACATTCTTTTTGATACTCAGCGTTAAGTCCAGAATGCGATTTAAAACAAATATCAATGCATTGTTCAGGAGTAGAAAAATTATGAGTAATGTTATTAATTGTTAAAGATGAAGAAATTGGACCATTTAACTCGCCAACAAATGTCCAGAATGGCTGGCAGGTAGTTTTGCTTCGCTCAACTAATTTTTTTCGGTGATTGAGAATTACAAGAAG
The DNA here is from genome assembly GCF_013357705.1 of Chelonus insularis. Lineage (NCBI taxonomy): Eukaryota > Metazoa > Arthropoda > Insecta > Hymenoptera > Braconidae > Chelonus > Chelonus insularis. The sequence goes on from NW_023276419.1 coordinate 469,861, forward strand.
ATCTTCTAATGTCTGAAATATTGACAACAAAATGATATTAAAATTATTATCTATATCAGAAAAATTGTAGATTTCTGTGCAAAAATTGTTACTTTTGCATGTACAAAAAGTATTTTTTGGACTTCAAGTTTAGAAGATCGTTTCCTTTGCCCCACTGTACTGCACCCAACAAATATGGTAGAATAAAAAACGCCAAAAGATTCACTTTTTCTGCAAATTAATACATCATTTTATATAAACTTTGTTAATCAATTGTTTAATAGATTATAGCATTCAGTTAAAAATATAAAATGACCCACCACTAGTAACAAGATCTTCGTAATTTTTGAGAATGTCTGTAACTTCTTTAACAGATGATTATCTTGCAAGTGAAATTAATATTTTTGCAGTTTTTGGCCAATTCACAAAAAATTTATTGTTAATATCAGGAAATTTAAGAGCAAAATCTTCTTGTAGTAAAATATATCCATGAGCCAGTTTAAGTGGACAGTAATCTTCATAGTATGATTGAATACCACCAGTATAATTTTTTTCGCGTAAATCACGACTCCTGTTCCACCGAAATAATACTTCCTCCCAAGGGGAATCACAATGTTTCAACCAAGCAATGTCTTCGTTACTGGAAATGTCTAATTTCTGAATTATAGCTTCTGAAAGGATCAATAAATTATAATACTCGAAGAAAATTATAGATATTAGTAGTATTGAAAAAAGTTACTTTTTCTTCGTTTAGGTATGGTCAATGTGCCTATTTCCCGAGACCGACGGCTTTTATTTATATATCTGTTGTATAAGATGCCAGTTGATGCAGTTGAATCATCTTGATATGCTTTTTACCACGTATTAGCTTGTTCATTTGGAAATAAGTGAACAATATCTGAAACCCAGGCCATGAACTGTTGACTATTAATTATGTAAAATATCAGTGCTCTGCAGTAGTCTGGGTGCGACCCGAAAGGTCCACACGACCAACTTCCCAGTGGAAGAAATGAAAAAACAATTCGAATAGAACCCGTTTCCATTTTTTATAACAAATGGAATTGTTATAAACGAAATTAGTCTGTTTTCATTCATTTGATATGCTTAATTATTTCATTTCAGTGAAAGAAAAAATTGTGCGCTAGAAGAATTCGAATATACCTCATAGATTCTTTTTTTCATTATTTACAACAAATTTCATTGTTATACACGAAAAAAGTATGTTTTCATTTATGTCATATGGTTGGTAACATTTTTTTAGTAAAAGAAAAAATTATGCGTCAAAAGTACTCATATATATAGAAAGGGTCCCTATTCTTATTGTTTATAACAATTTAAAACTTATTATTTAAATATTACTATGATCAATAATTACTTGTTAGTAACAATGTTCAATTGTTATGAACACAATTCCATATTATTGATAATTATTATTGACTATTATAGCGTCTTTAATGCTGTTTTCTCAATCCTGACACGAGTTTAAAATTCTTTCATTGCTGATTTTTTAAAAAAAATTATTTTTTTCGATGAAACATTGTCACCATATTTTCATACAAGTATTCTAATCACTAAATATTCAGATTTTTTTGGAGATTTTGAAATTTTGTCTAAAAAATGGTATAATTTATAAATTGAAAAATTCAGGTCATTTTCCATTTTTGCTAATTTTTTGGTTCTGCAAAAAAAATGGCTGGACCGATTTTGCTGAAAATGTAATCAATTCTAAGTTACATAATTACGCGTCGAATGCAATTGGTCCCACATCGATATCATTTTTTTTTCTTGAGATAATCGAGGCGAAAAATAATTCCGAACGCACATACGTACATACACACACAGACGTCCACTGAAAAACGATCGCATTTGACTCTGGGGACCCCAAAACGTGGAGATATGTCAAAATTCGGGATTCACAAAATCGGACCCATTACTATAACTTCCCACTGGGAAGTTAATAAAAATAACATCTTTATCATTTCAAATCACAATTCACTTTGTACTTCCATAAGGTAGCTTTGAATTTTTTTCTATTGTAAGTCAACTGTTTAAATTTTATTTTTTTTATCTGTAAAAATTTCCTTTCAATTTTACTTTTATTGATATAATTTTCAATATAATTTTGGCAATTTTTTATTAATTGGTTTTTATTTAGAATGAATAATTCTTTATCTTCATACTCCTGTAAATAACGTCTTCGGACAAATTTAATTAACTGCATTCAATCTGAATTATTTTCTATCATTTTGCAATCATATATTTTTGATTGTCTATGATCGCTAATTTGAACAGTACTTATATTCAAAATATCTTGTAATATAAGTTTCTCTTCTATATCGTTCAGTCTTTTTATCGAATGAAGTTGATTTCAAAGTTTTTTTTCCTTCTTTCACGTAATCGAGAGACTTATATTATTTACATTATTTCGAAAATTGTTCAGTTCATTATTCTTCTCACGAGTTTTCTTTTGTTTTTCACGCATTTGATATGAATAATTCTCTATACCGTTGACATCAATTCTTACATCAGATGAAAGATATTTGAGTACAGCTGCAAATAATAAATGTCAAAATATTTTTAGTAATATAGATATCGATGATTTGAGACAATATTGCATTAATAATTTTTGTAAACAATATTTTTCATTGTATTTCATACTTACTCATAAATTCATTAGAGTCTGGATTTTTATTAACTTCCCAGTGGGAAGTTATAGTAATGGGTCCGATTTTGCGAATCGCTAATTTTGACATATCTCCACGTTTCAAGGTCCCCAGAGTTGAATACGATAGTTTTTACGTGGACGTCTGTGTATGTACGTATGTGCGTATGTGCGTCTGTACGTACGTGCGTGTGTGCGTTTGGAATTATTTTTCGCCTCGATTATCTCAAGAACAAAAAATGATATCGATGTGGGACCAATTGCATTCGACGCGTAATTGCGTAACTTAGAACTGAAAAAGTTTTCAGGAAAATCGGTAAAGCGATTTTTTTGGGAGAATCAAAAAACTGGAAAAAAAGGAAATTACTTGAATTTTGCAATTTATAAATTATACCATTTTTTAGACAAAATTTCAAGATCATTGCAGAAATATGAATATTAAATGATTAGAATACTTGTATGGATATATGATGACAATATTTCATCGAAAAAAAAAAATTTAAAAAACAATATCAGCAATGAAAGAATTTTAAACTCGTGTCGAAATATCAAAATATTTACTGCAGCTCCTGTAAGTTGTATTGAGTCTAAATTTTGGTGGGATTTTCAGTAGTTTGGTAGATTTCAGCTAATATAATGAAAGATGATTGATCTTCCACCCTTGGTTTGCTCTCGTGATTTAGCTTAGTTATAAAAATTCAGTTCAATTTATTATATTACATTTACGAGAAATATTGATGATTTTGCTTCGGGTTCTAGAGGAAATTATAAGATAGAATTCGATTGTATTTTAGCTTTGAGTCATTTATTGAGCTTGGATAATGTATAAAGTTTTGTAAAAATATTTAAGTAGTAAAAGAAATTGTAGAACGTTCCAGAACTTAGGTCGAAGACATTTGATGGTGAAATAGTTTCATTTGGTTAATGTAGCATGGCTATAAAAAGATTGATTTTGTTTAATAAATTCATATTTAATCGATACTTGTTTTTTTTAATGGTTTTATGTAACAAGGAACCTTCAACTCCATCGTGTTCCTGATTATTCGGGTAAATTCTATAGGGTACAACCGATAAATTTTCTTGCCAGCCCTGACCCTCTCTCCACAACCCACAAAACTGAGCTCCAGGAGATCCCCTGTCAACACTTTTTTACCCGCATCATCGTATTTAAGTTTAGTTCTAAGATTTTGTAACTAGTTTTAAGATTTTTGAGAATTTGGAGATTTTGATTTGAAATTGGTTGTAAGTTTTGGTCTATGTTAAAATTATTTAATATGTTTGGAATTTAATTAATAAAAAAAAAAAAAAGAGAAATTTTGATTAAAATTATTTATTTTCAAATGTTGAGTTAGGCTTTAATGACTGAAATTGAATAGCTGATCTAAGATAAACTAGAATGTAGAGAGCTGGTTACACTTCGAGGTGATCGCAGACCAGTGTTGAACGATAATTAAGAGGTGGAAGCTGTTGAATCCTGAAAGAAAATATGAATTGGTATTTTCTCAGAGAGTGAAAGGTATGCCCAAAATTAGACACAGCATTTAATCAACAATTTTTAATCGAACTTTATTAGAATTGAATCAAGTGGTTCTGTCAGCAGAAGTGTTAAATAAACTTCGTGAAGATTTATGCTGAATCTTCCAATAGACATGTGATCAGAGATTCACTTGATTGCCAATTCAAAATCAACAACAAAACTTGATCGTCTAGAATGTTTCATATCAACCCGTTTAGCCAGCAGATGGTCTTATTTGGAAATCATTGAGATTTAAGAAAATCTCAGCACTCGAGAATGTGGCTGTTTACGTAGTTGATATGTCTCAATTTTAATCAATTGTGGATATAGATCAAGGTATAAGTCAACAGAAATTGTGTATAATTTCGTGGAAGACCATCTTAACTTCCTCAAGAATGTGACTTAGACGCATTTGATCTAGTAACATAAAAAGAATCAAAGCTGGGCTTGATTCAAACAGTAAAGAAAGTAACTCACAACTTAGTTGAAAATTGAATCAAGCAATAAGATTTATTGCAATTGACCAAATAACAATGAAAAAGAAAATAAGCGGCTTGATTCGAACTTGGATTTACCACACCAAATTTGTTTAATTACAACGACACAGTGCACTCGTTAGAACTTTTTGATAGACTGACTCATTTTTTCTGTAAGATATCTTTGATGGAAAACTAAACGTCTCTTTCTTTGTCCTGATTATGCGTCGATCATGTGATGGTACAATCATCATGAAAGTAATAAAAGTATCAACAGATGAATGTAAACTGATACTTAAGTATACATTAGTGTACTTGAAAAAGACTCTCAACGAAAACCTTATACTAAATATATTGATTAAAAATTTTAGTCTTAGCTTCATCATTTTATTAAAAATAAGAGAATGGTTTTAATGTAACAATATAACATCATTATTTTAAACAGTCTAGGTTTAAGGTTTTTAGGATTTAGATGTACGTTTTGCCAGTTTAGTTATTCTGGCTATTAAAAATAACATGTTTTTCTAGGTGGTTTCAATAATGTGGGTTATAATGAATCATAAGTCCATCCCATGTTATTTAATGGTTTTTTTAATTTATGAAACGAACATTCCCAGATTTTAACCCAATAATTTATATATCGGACTATAAGAAGGCAATACATAAATCCATAAAATTAGTTTATCCACAAATAATTGGCAAGCATTGCTATTTTGATTTCGTGCAGATAATATCATTAACTCATTTCTCTCATTAAAATAAATATATTATTAAATTACATTCTTCTGAATTTTAATAGAAACCTCATAAACCAATGTAATTAATTATGTAATTCTTAAAAATACAGGCAATCTTTGAAAATGCACGCAGATTCAAATTGATTGGCCGTAAAAAATATTTTAGATTTATTGCAATGAAAAAAAACTTAGACAACAATTGAAGAGAACAATCCAAAATATGCAATACTTCAATCCTTGTATCAAATGTATGTCGAACAATTTTCATATTTGTTTATAATCATAATATTTTTTATCATAATTTATCGGTATGAATATTATGTCGACAAATGTATCGTAAAATTAGTTACGAAAATAAAACTTTTATTACAAATTTTCTTTTATTTTATTCCACAATTTTGAATCCAAAAAAAGTTTTTTTTATTTTCAATCTAAAATAACTATAAGTAGAAAAAAAGTAACTACCAATCGAACACTGTTATATTGTAGTTATATATCCTTGACATAGTTTTTCTTACATATTTTATTACAGTTATGTACCATAGAAGTAACATAGATGTTACTATTTCCACCTTAATTATATAGCATTGTTTTATAACGTTGTTACATTACAGTAATATTATGGTTATATAACATTTTTATCCACATTGATATTGTTTAAATTAAAAAAAAATCGTCAGAAATGTATTTTTATTGGATTTTATTGCTTTTGTTTACTATTCTATTATTTTTAAGTGTTATTTGATTTCTTTAGTGAAATGAATTTTTCCTATTTGGGGGGATTCGAACCTACGACCGCCCGCAACTTAAACCTACGTTTTTACCCACGAGGCTATTCTGATACTTAATTTCTAAATTAAAAATAGGCCGATATAAACATATATTTCAGTTACTTGTATAAATATATAGAAAAATGAAAATAATTGTGTGAATTATAGTTCATTTTAGTTATTATGTAATAATTATTATATATAATGTCTTCTTTTTATGAATGTAATTTATAAAACGATTATTCCTCATGTAGACAATCAAAATATATCTCTCAAAGACGCGTTAATATGCATTCCTATATTTACGGGCATACCAGAAGAATTAATGGATTTTTCAAATTGTTGTGAGGAAGCAAAATGTATGTTATCAGAGCAAGTAGAATCAAATTTCACTAAATTAATTTTTGGTAGTAAATTATCTCCTTCAGTTAAAGATGCATTGAATAAAATAACATATAACACTGTAAATGAACTTATAAGAGACCTTGAAAAAGTTTATGTTCCTTCTCAAACGCTCTTTCAGTTGCAAAGTGAACTAGGAAGAATGTTTCAGAAAGATGATGAACTAGTAGTAGACTTTGTTAATAGATTACGGAAAAAAGCAAAGAAATAGTAGAATGTTTCATATCAAATAATCCGACTGCTACTCCGAATGAAATTTAAATCTATAAAGATAATACTAATAAAGCCGTAGCTCAATGTTTTGTTCAAAATTTAAGAAATAAAATAGATCAACGAATGTCTTGATGTGACAACATCACTGAGGCCTTAGGAAAGGCAATAGAAATAGAAAGACGATTAATTGCGCGCAAAGAAATTCGTAAAGACCCAAATAGTACAAAAATTGAAGAAAAAAAAAATGAAGATAAAAATAAACCCGTTAAATTTGTAACTAATGAACCAAATAACAATAAAGACAAAAGTTTAAATAATAATAGTCAAGAAAAACGAAAGATTATTTGTCATTCATGTAATAAACCCGGTAATATAAAAAAAAATTGTCGAGAAAAAGATAATAATAATTCAAAAGAAAATTGTCAGCTTTGTAATAAAACTGAACATACCGCTAAAAATTGTTTTAAAAATCCAAATAGAGTTTCATCAAACGTAAAATGTCAAATTTGTGTGAAAAATGGTCATATTGCTAAAATGTGTCGATTAATTAATAATTCAAATGAAAGTAATCAAAGTAAATCTTGTAAAATTTGTAAAAAATCTGGTCACGACATTTCCACTTGTTTCCGTCTTAAAGCTAAAAATACAACGAACAGGAAAACTCGAATGTGTTTCGCCAGATGGGCGCAGGGTCAGAGGCACTTCAAAAGCGTCCAGTGACATTGACTTTCGAGGAGGAAACCGAAAACGAGTACTAATCATGAGCGTGAAATTAGAAAATTTAGATGATCTACCGTATATTATTGTAGGCAAAACAAAGAAAAATAAAGATGTCATTATGATGATAAATTCAGGAGCTTCGTCGAACTTAGTTAAATTTAGCTATGTAAATGATCCCACGACAATTGATAAAAGTAGAATTGTTAAATTGCACGGTATTGCAAATGTACCAATAAAGACACTCAGAAGTGGAAAAGTTAAATTATTTAATAAAAAGACTGTATGTCATGTGATTCCTGATACTTTATGTATTCCGCATGCAGGTCTTGTAGGATCTCGTTTTTCCGCAACTCATGGGGTAAAAATTGATTATAAAAATAAAGTAATGGAAATAGATAATGTAAAATACCTATTTAAAAAAGCTAATAGAGTCGAGGAAGGAGTGATGTATATTCCCCCTCGTAGTGAACCGACCTTTTTCGTGAAAGTTAAAAAAAAAAATAGTGTCGAAAGTTATGCCCCAAGATTAAAAGCGTGTAAAGGCGTATTTTTGGGAGACTGTTTAGTATGTGTTAGTAGATAGACTATGAGAGTTCTGCCGCAACTTTTTTTTTTCTTGGGATGCTGCGGTAGAACTCTCATAGCTGTGCACGCTAAAGTGGGGGGTGAAGGTGTCTCTAAGGTTTTCATGGTAGAAAGCTGTAAACGTGAAAAGTGGGGGGTAGGGGGTGTCTCCAAGGTTTTTGCGGTAGAACTCTCATAGCTGTGCACGCTAAAGTGGGGGGTGAAGCCGTCTCTAAGGTTTTTGTGCTAGAAAGCTGTAAACGTGAAAAGTGGGAGGTAGGAGGTGTCTCTAAGGTTTTTGCGGTAGAACTCTCATAGCTGTGCACGCTAAAGTGGGGGGGTGAAGGTGTCTCTAAGATTTTTTGTGGTAGAAAGCTGTAAACGTGGGGGAGTTCTTGGGTTTGATTCAGACGTGGGAGAAAATCTGACTATTTCAAAAAAAATATGTGTTGTAGGATATTAAGCAATATAAATTAAAGAAGCAATTGGTCATCATTACCATCATCATCATAATATTAAATAAAAAAATTTAATTAAAGTTTCATTTTTTTGAATGTAATTAAAGCTGAAATTTTTAACAATGGAAAATTATCCAAAAATAACGCACATCATTGATATGGATGGCTTTAGAATAAAGAAAATCTGACTATTTCAAAAAAAATTAGTTTTTTTATTCTCGATTCGATCAACTCGCTGTGACCATTATTTTTTTTGTCTCGCTTAAAACCATAGGGATTCAGGTATGAGGTTGAGGGAGGATTCTTCTAAGCATATGTGCATAGATATGCAGCTGCATGTGGGAAAATCTAAGGCTATGCTTAGATTTTCACGCATTAATTTGATATTAGGTGGCTTTCTTTGATAACCTAAGGTATGAGGTTGAGGGAGGATTCTTCTAAGCATATGTGCATAGATATGCAGCTGCATGTGGAGAAATCTAAGCATAGCCTTAGACGTGTATAGACATGCATAGACACGCATAGACATGCATAGACATGCAGCTGCATGTCCTCAATTTGATATTAGGCGGCTTTCTTTGATAACCTATAAGAGAATGGATTTGAAAAAAAATTTTATCATATAAAAAATATGTATGGGGAAATCTAAGCATAGCCTTAGACGTGTATAGACATGCATAGACACGTATAGACACGTATAGACATGCATAGACATGCAGCTGCATGTCCTCAATTTGATATTAAGCAGCTTCCTTTGATAACCGATAAGAGAATGGATTTGAAAAGAAAATTTTATCTATGGGAAAATCTAAGCATAGCCTTAGACGTGCATAGACCTGCATAGACCTGCATAGACATGCATAGACATGTAGCTACATATCCTCAATTCAACATTAAGTAGGTTTCTTTGATAATTTATTAAAAAAAGGCATGCAGCTTAATGCTCTTCCCTCAATTCAAAGTCGAGAATCTATCAGTTACGTTTCGATCGTGAGTGAAATACAATCATTGTAAACTAATCGTTAAATTTATCCATCATCATTTATCTGATATGGCTTCTTTACCAAAAAATAAGTGTCATATATGTCGATCGGCAGATTGCTATGTATATATAGCGGAAAAGTTGGCGTTTGAACATGATGTGGACTTGAGACCATCTGGATATTCATGGAAATTCCTTAAAGAAGAAGGATTGTATATTGGGTTTATTCGATCCAACTGTGGAAACCATACTGCAATTGGTATAAGTAAATCAACTAGTGAGTTTGATGTAGAAGAAAAAGTACATGAATCTCTGGCATATGCTTCAAAAAAAATTGTAATACAATTGAACAATTTAAATATTGAAGAAAACTTAAAGAATTTAAGTCTTCAGGAAAATTTTAAGATACTTGATGATCAAAAAATAGATTCTCTACTTAAAGAAGGCTACGGCGCGTTGAGAGCCTACATTGATACACATCCTGAAATGCTCCCTGATGAAGATATAACATCTCGATTCAATAAGGATGAAATAAAATCATGGATTGTTGACTTTTGCTATGGGTGCGAGCTGAAAGAATGCTTCATAACACAATTATGGGCATTATGTACCAAACATCGCTACAAATACAATTTTTCATGGGATTCAATAACAGAATCATCAGGCAAAGTGTGCATAATAAAAATGGAAAATGAATATATAGATTCCAATGATATGAAAATCGATATTGGAGCTCTAGGAATAAGTATATACAGGAGAGATGATATGCTCACAATTGAAAATTCAGAGGAATTTTCATATAGCGCTCATGAAGCTACAGCATACGCTGCAAAAAAAATAATTGCACAAATAATTGATCCTGAAGCAGCTAAAACTACGTCTAACATTCTTCAAGATGATGAAATCAAACGCTTGAATCAAGAAAATATGCTCAATAAGCACATCGATGAGCATCCCGAAGTTCTTCTAGATGAGGATATGAGACGTGTCTATGAAACTAATGGTGTAAAACCTCATTGGTTCGCTGCAATAATGTAAATTTATATATGTTTAATGTTTTCTCTAATAAACTACAAGTCTCACAATTCGAGAGCTATTTAATTTATGTTTTCTTCAAATAAATAAATTCCTTTGAAATTTTTCATCGTTTTTGAAAGTAGAAGGGGAGAGGGGGGGGTCTATAACTATCCAACAACAATCGAATATCCATCGTAATAATCCTCAATTTATTTTAAGAATGATGTATCAGTATTTCTAAAACTCTCAATCGAGTAAGATCATTCTTTCATTCAAAAATGAATGCTGTTGTGGTAAACGTACAAGGTTATACCTTTATGGATAGTGAGTTTGTTGTTAAAGAATTTTTTCATCATCTCTTTGAGTAATTTCCAAGATAAATCATTAGAACGTACTGTGTTGTTTCAACCTCCACAAAGTTTTGCATCTTTAGAGAGCGATTATCAAAGTCAAATTTCATGGGATACTTATGCTATTCATGGAATTGATTGGGGATGTGGTGAAGTTCCATATGATCATCTAAAAAAAGTCATAACGAATGCATTACAAAATGCAACATATATTTACGTTGCTGATGGTTTACAAAAAGATTTTTTCCTGAAATTTTCAACATCAAATCAAGTAATAATTGATATTTCAATTTTTGGATATGGAACATCGGGTATAACATCAGCGCACAAACTTGAATGTTGCACATATGATACAAAACATCGGGAAAATATCTCCAATGAACAAAATATGTATCGTTTGTTCCAAGTCAACTATAAATATAGTCAAAAACATCTACACTTTGAAGAATATGTGTTTCCATATGATTGTGCTAGACTCGCTGTACAGATGCAATGGTTCTATATAGATAAATTCATAAACTTAACATCAAGACAAAGTTTTCTATCTCTACTGTATTTAAACTTGGGGAGTATAGCTCAGATGGAAACCGAGGATATTTTCGAACTTGGCTTGCAAACAGTGGCGACCAATGCCTACAATGAAATCGATTATGTTTGGGAAAAGCTACCGTTTGCATGGAAACACCATCCACTGATAATTGGATACAAGCGATGCTTTAAACATTTTCATAAAGATTCAACAGAAGTTTTTAAATTTAAAAAAGATTGTTTGATATGTACTAATGCTAAAAATCGATTTGTATAAAAAACAATTGAATAAATATTATATAAAAATAAAAATTATCTTCTTTTTCGTCTAATCTCCTAATACTTATTATACATAGATATATAAAAGGAAATAAATAAGGTTCTTTTTTATAAAAATGATAAAACATAAATATGGTTACATAGACTTTTTATTTAATCTTACACAAATGTTAAAATGAATTATAAAATATACAATACTTTTTACTCATATGAAATTATACTTGTATAAAATTATTTGATGCTGGTTAATAAATTGAATAGTTGGATGTACCTTTCTCTGAGGTTAACTGCAACAAAACATAAGTTATTTAAAAATAAATTTTTTAATAGCAGATAAAATAAATTTTAAATACTTACAATTGATTATAAGACAGGAACATATTCATAAAAGAATTCAAATGAGTTGAATCCAGTCCCATAATATTCCATAGATAAATGATTATCCACGCACGCCTTTTGAAAATCGAGTAATTTTTTTTTATCATCTGCCACCAACACTTTGACAATTCTCTTTGGCAGAAAAACTTTAAACTCATCATCCAGAGTTGCCACCGCAGCATCACCGTACTTGGTCGCGATCAAATTCAAATCTGTCACTTTATATCTTTTTGATAATTCCAGATCCTTCATTTTCTTTGTTTCGAAGATTTGTTTGGCTGAGTTGTTAAATTCTGATAGATCCATTTTTGTTTATAAAGAAAAAAGATATTTTTCAGCTCACAAAGAATATAAAATATCAAACAACTTTTCGTTTGAGAGTGATTTTCTAACCAAAAAGTCTCGGCATTTATAGCACTTTTCGCCCCGATTTTATCCCTACTATTTTCAAAATTTACCCTCTCTTTACTAACTCAAGTTTTCGACTTTTCCTCCCCCCCACGTATTTTTGGAGGAAGCGTTGATGCACTTTCCAATGATGCTCCCTCCCCATCCAATGCATCGGCTTTTCCCTTTTCCTGCACGCTCGAAGATGGAGGGGATGTGTTCTTAGAGATCATTGGCGTTCTGCTCTTATGGGAAATGTTTGTAGGATGCGCCTTTTAAACATTTTATATATTTTCCAATAAATATTTGATTTTTTTTTATACCTAAACGGGTGGGTGAACAAAGATCAAAATACGTATATAACCATCATGCTACACAATTTTCACTCAGTCAAAATGAGTGAGTATACGATGAACTTCAAGCGGATTAATAATCTCTATGATCGCTTACTTTTACAATTAGAGTCAGTTTGTCGTTATTTTGGACAACAAGAGCAGTGCGATAGAGATGAAGTTAGACGTTGGCTAGATTTAGCAACTAAATTTTTAATATTAGTGAGGAATAATTTGAAATATCCATCATTACCATTATCTCAAAAGTTTAAACTTTCAAACATTATTGTGAGAGTTAAACTCGCATCTGAAGAACTTGGAGATTTAATACCGAAAATCCATGAAGATTATAATTCTTTTAAAAGTGTTTACGAGGAACTTGAAAAACTAGTGAGTGGTGGTGGTGTGATAAATAATACATTATCTGCAACAACAACGACAACATCCTCAAGATCAACTCCATCTGCTACAACAACATCTTCAAGATCAACTTCATCTGCTGCGACAACGACAGCGTCCTCAAGAGCAGCATCATCATCATCATCATTATCGTCACCTTCATTATCGACGGCAGTACCATCAACATCATTATCATCAGCAGCAACATCAGCAGCAGCATCATCATCATCATCATCATCAGTGGCAACATCATCAACTTCAGCAGCGACATCAGCATCATCATCATCATCATCATCATCATCAGAGGCAACATCATCAACTTCAGCAGCATCATCATCATCAACAGCAGTATCTACCGATCTCAAATGGATTGATCTGGACAGCGCTTTCAAAAATCGTCTAAGTACTCATGTAATTAGAAATCCTAAATTTAAATATTTAGATTTAAGAAGTTTTCTTGAAGAATGTGAAAAATTAATAACTGATAAAATTGAATATTATCAATCATTAAAAATCAATATGCTCGTAAATTTTGAATTAGCTTGCACATTTGAAAATATAAAACAAGAATCGATAGTGTATGAAAAAAAGCATTTCAATACAAAAAACATGCAAGTACTTATTTCAACAGAGTTTTCAGATCATTTTTTAAATTATACTATACCGCGTTTATTGAAAGATACAGAAGAGTTTCAAGAACGTGATTCGGGGTGGTCAATGGTTAGAATCGATAGCTTACAGATAAATATTAATAGGTATACACCTTTGAAAGGATCGGGATATATAAAGAAAAGTAAAAAAAAGAAAATAAGTACATATTGTGATCTTCCTAGTTTAATAAAAAAAAAGCTGTTTTAAACATAAAAAATGAGACTGATGAATACTGTTTTCTCTGGTCAGTTCTCGCTTCGTTACATCCAGTATCAAATACGCGAATAAATAATCGTATATCAAATTATAACGAACATTTTGATACTTTAAAAATAACAGGAATCTCATTTCCAACACCATTAAGTGATATTTGTAAATTCGAGAAATTAAATGGTTTAATTATTAATGTTTACGGTTTAGATGATGATAATGACATTGCACCGGTTTATTTAAGCAAATATTATGATATCAATAAAAATCGTATTCATCTTTTGATTTCTGAGATAGGAGTAGATGAAAATAAAAAACCAGTTTACCATTACTCGCTTATTAAATCTCTTTCTCGTTTAGTATCAAGTCAACTATCGAATCATAATGGGAGTATAGATCTTTGTGACCGTTGTTTAAATCACTTTCACACAAAAGAATCCTATGATAAACATATTCAAGATTGTATTAATTTCAATGATCGTAAAATTTCATTCCCAGAAGAAGAAAATTTAAAAATGAAATTTAAAAATTTTATGTATAAAGAAAAAGTGCCTTTTGTAATTTATGCCGATTTAGAGTGCATTATTGAACCTCCTATTGAAGAAAGATCCAAACATATACCATGTAGTATAGCTTTTTATATACATTGCTCTTATGATGATTCACAATCGAGATTTGCCCTTAAACGTGGAGAAGATTGTATAAAATGGTTTATGGCAGAGTTATATGAATTTTCTAAAAAATATAAAGAAATAATTGATAATCCCAAGTCAATGGATCCATTGAGCGATGAGCAGCAGTCTTATTTTTATACAGAAAAAAATTGTCATATATGCGAGAAACGCATTGAACCCAATCAACAGAGAGTTCGCGATCATTGTCATTTAACAGGAAAATTTCGTGGTCCAGCTCATAATGAGTGTAATTTAAATTATCAAATAGAACCTATAATTCCAATTGTTTTCCATAATTTATCAGGATACGATTCACATTTTCTTATTGAATCATTATCATCATCAGATGTTCCCGGTACTATAAATATTATTCCTATTAATAAAGAAAAATATATATCATTCTCCAAAGTAGTTGAAATCGATAAAAATAGAAATTCAAAAAGATCAAATGATGATAATGATGAAAAAAAGAAAAAAAATTCAAACATACAGCTTCGTTTTATAGATTCATTCCGTTTCATGAGCTCTAGTATCGATAAATTATCTAAATTTTTATCTAATGATGATAAAATAATGACACGTAAAAAGTTCCCCGATGAAGAATCATTTAAATTAGCAATACGCAAAGGTATATTTCCATATGAATATTGTAATAATTGGAAAAAACTTGAAGAAAACCAATTACCCGATAGAAAATTTTTTTTTTCTTCACTAAATGATTCAAATGTAACCGATGAGGATTATGAGCATGCGCTCAAAGTATGGTCTCACTTTAATACTAAAACATTAGGTGATTATTATGATTTATATTTGACTATAGATGTTTGTCTTCTAACTGATATATTTGAAAATTTTAGAATAAATTGTATGAAAACTCATAATTTAGATCCTTTACATTACTACACAGCACCTGGATTAGCATTTGATGCTATGCTTAAATACACAGATATTGAATTAGATATTTTATGTGATGCTGAAATGGTATTATTTCATAGAAAAAGGAATTAGAGGTGGAGTATCACAATGTTGTAATAGGTATGCCGAGGCGAATAATGAATGTATGGGTGACGATTATCAGCCCGATAAAGAAGTATCATATTTAATGTATTATGATGTAAATAATTTGTATGGAGCAGCCATGAGCTCTTCTTTACCATATGGTTCTTTCGAATGGTCTACGACAGAAATCGATATTATGACAATAAGCGATGATGATCTTACCGGTTATATACTTGAAGTTGATTTGGAATACCCTCAAAGTTTATTTGAAAGACATAAAGATCTGCCCCTTTGCCCCGAGCATTCTCGAGCACCTAATTCAAAGCATTCCAAATTAATGACAACTTTATATGATAAAAAAAATTATATTATTCACTATAGAAATTTAAAACAATGTATCGAATTAGGATTAAAAGTAACAAATATACATAGAGTTTTGAAATTTAAACAATCTCGATGGCTAAAGCCATATATAGATTTAAATACAGATAAAAGAAAAGAGGCGAAAAATGATTTTGAAAAAAATTTTTTCAAGTTAATGAATAATGCTGTTTTCGGTAAAACTATGGAAAATGTTAGAAAACATAGAGATGTCAAGCTTGTTACAGAATGGGAAAAACGTTACGGGGCGAATTATTACATATCTAAACCTAATTATCATTCTAGAGTAATTTTTAATGAAAATTTAGTTGCAATAGAACTTAAGAAAATGAAAGTAATTTTTAATAAGCCAATATACATTGGATTCTGTATTCTCGATATTTCAAAAATTTATATTTATGATTTTCATTATAATTATATACTTAAAAAATATCCTCTTGAACAAGCTAAATTAATGTATACCGATACTGATAGTTTAATCTATCATTTGAAAAATCCCGATATTTATAAACATATTAAAGAGGATATAGATAAATTTGATACTTCAGAGTATAAGAAAGATAATATATGGGGTATACCTTTAGCAAATAAAAAAGTTATTGGATTAATGAAAGATGAAAATAATGGTAAAATTATGACACATTTCATTGGTTTAAGGGCTAAAATGTATGCATTTAAGGTAATGAATGATAATGATGAAATAAAAGCTAAAAAAATAGAAGTAGTGAGAGATAAAGTAAAAGCTAAAGGAGTAAAGTTATCTGTGATGAAAACGATTACATTTGATCATTATAAAGAATGTTTATTTAATGATAAAAAAATATCTCGAATTGAGCATCATATAGTTAGCGAAAAACATAAAGTGAGTACAATTTCTCGAATAAAAATAGCTTTAAGTGCTGACGATGATAAGCGAATGGTGCAAGAAGGAAAAACTGATACATTTCCATGGGGGTATCAGAATGATAATATAGCAATCACATTGAAAACATGGGAAAAAGGGCAAAAAAGAAAAAAATAGTAAATAAGAAATATGTTTTTATTTATTAGGATCATTCATTGATACAAATTGTATATTTGTTTATTCAAATTAATAAAATTATAAATCTTTTATATCTATCCAACTGTTATGTGATTTATCAAACCCTAACCATTTAACATAGACTTTATTTTTCTGCTTTTTCAACACTTTTTCAACAAGGTAGACATCTGGATACTGGACTTTGGTTAATTCCTCGGTGTAGAATCGTCCTTCAATCGGCTGATCTTGATAATCAATCAATTCGTATGTCACAGGTCTTGTATTTTTGATGGATTTAATAGTAAAAATTTCAGTGGTCCAATTGGGTGTATAGCCTTTTTCAAATGCATGTTTATATTTACTTATACGCACTTTATCTCCAATTTTAAATTTCAATTTTAATCGTTTATTTACTGAATGTAAATGTTTTTTATAAATATCTTGAAGCAATTGTTTTTCATTATCAACTGTTACATCTTTCGGTTTCATCTTAATAGTGCTATGTATTGTATTATTATATGATTTCATTAGAGACGGTAAAATATCAATCCATTTATAATTTCCATGTATAGTAAATTGTTTCCACATTTTATTTTTTAATGTACGATTAAATCGTTCACATATAGACGCCTTTAGATTTGTAAACGTTGAATACATTTCTATATTGTATTGCTTCATAAGTGTTTGAAATTCTTTATTATAAAATTCTTTGCCTCTATCCACATGTAATTTTCGAGGTACTCGTTTCTGTATTAACACAGATTTCATAGCATCGGTGACATCTTTTCCATTTTTTGTTTTCACCGGTACAGCCCAGGCATATTTCGAGAAAATATCGATAATTGTTAAAATATATTTGTATCTATTGTTGGTGGATGAGTAAGCAGTTAAATCAACCAAGTCCGCCTGCCATGTTTCATCAAGACCTTGTATACAAACTTTTCGATGTTTGAAATTTTTTCTTGCAGGTCTATGCAGCTCATCGGCAATTACTTTTTTAATTTTTTCCATCTGATTCATTATTCCAGGTTAGCCCACTAAGTAAGAAATTCAATGATTGTGATGATTTCAAGAGTGCTTCTTGTCCCCTTGATTTTTCGAAAAGGTCTATTATAGCTTGACGGCATACATTAAATTGTGATTTCATTAAATCAGTGATGGCATCAAATTTTAAAAATTTAGAATCAGTATAAATTCTCTCTGCGATCAATTTTTGTTCAAAATTATCCAACTTCTTCTCTAAAGTAGATATAGTTCCATTTAATGATGATAATGATATTTCACCAGATACTGAATCTTCTAAGTAGATATAGATTCTCTCAATAATGATGTTTCATCATGTGATAAATCTATTGCTTCATGCAAATCTGCCAACAGTATTTCATGTAAGTTTTTAAATTCTTGATGCACAATATTATTAACATTCTTCAATGACGCTGCGTCATTCAAATCAATGGGATCAGCTATATTGCACAATCGTTTTCCATCAATATCAAACTGATCATCACTAGTTAATTGGAAACCAATTCCAGGAGGTCCTCTCACTAGACCGGAAGTAGATTCCCAACGCTCTCCAAGACGATGCATGCTCATTTTTCAGAAAATGATGTGAATACCACGAAAGCTAACACAAGAATGATTAGTTTCTGACTATACTTCAGATTATATACCTTTTTTAAGTATGATCTCTAATTCATCCAACTTGGTTTGAAGTGCTGTTAACTTTGAATTTATTGAATCGATTGAATTGGTTGTAGAAGATGTATGAGTTTCCAGTGTATTTTTTACTGATGCTGCCACATCATTTTTAACTTTAAATGCTATATCCGTTGTTTTTCTATTAAGTCCTTTCACTCTATTATCAAGTAATTGAATTTGCTTTTTCAATTCTTCAGAAGTATCATTTAAAATTTTCAATGATACAGCATCGCTTAAATCTATAGCATCACCTACATTACACAATTTTTTACCATCAATATCATAGTTATTATCCTTAGTTAATTTGAAACCATTCCCCGGAAGCCCTGAAGTTGATTGTAACTAGGAGACCAATATTGACCATGACGATTAATACTCATTTTTTATTGTAGCGTATAAACTGTGCGGTAGCCACTACACAAATGAGAGATACTCAATTTTTGACTTATATATCATAGAAATTTTGAGTAAATTTTGGGTAAATTTCGAGTAAAATTTTTACTAAAAAAAAAAAAATTTTCAGTAAATTTTGAGTAAATTTTGGGTAAAATTTTTACTTTATAACATTTGTTTCTCTAAGCTCTTTAATGATTGAAATTATCTCATTTGAATGAGCATTATTTCCTGCATTGTAGGAGGCTATAAGTAGCCGCAATCGATCAACAAGCTCATTAGGATCATCCCAGTAGGTGAAATTTGTTGATTGATTTTTCTTTGAGATTTTATATTGAGGTAAAAATTTCCTCATTTTGGTTGATAATCCTCGACCAATATACTTTGCAACATACATATTGTATTTTTTACTATGATCAGTTCTCAGCTCTTGATTTGGATTATAATTCTTTCGAGCCAAGTTTGTATATTTAACAATTTCACCATAAATTCTCTCATCTCTTTCATCAAGAGCAAGTTTATTAGGTAGTTTTTTAAATAATAATTCAAGTAGCCCTGGTGTGCTTCTATAAACTCGATCAGCAATGAGAATTTTATCGCCTTGAAAAACAATTTCTGAATCTCCAATATAAAGCATATTTCCTCGAAGTTTTCTTACACCACACTTTGTATCCATATTTTGATTATTATCTCTGAGCATTTTTATGTATTTATTTATTGTTTCGGTGATTTTGAGGGGGGTGCTTGACATCATACTCGCTGTAGGCTTTTGTCGTTGATCTTCTTTTTCTTCTTCTACAACTTCCATTCTTTCTACAGATCCCTCCTTTTCTCCCCCCACCGCTCCTTCTTCCTCGCCTATAGCTTCTCTGTCTTTTCCTTCTGCTGCTTTTTCTTCTTCTTTATCTCGTACTTTTGTATTTTCCATCATTTCATGTTCTAAATTATATATAGGGATCGGTCTTTTCATAGCTTTTAATACTGCTGCAACTTCTTTGCTTTGATTGATTTCTTCACGTCTCTTCTTTTTCATGTTATCGTTATAAATAGAGAAAATATCCAGCTTCTGACGATTGAATTTTCTCTTTCTCGATGTGGCATATTGTCTTTCATTCATTGAAATATTTACATTATCATCGTTTAATAATGGTATTTTAGGAGAAATGTTTTTTTCATTTATAAGTTGATGCAATGGTGTTACTACGGGCTTAAAAAATTCGTTTAATGAATATTCACTATCATTTTTCCCATGCTTAATCATTTCATGTTTTCGACGTATAACATCACTGACTTTCGTCAATTTTTCCAAGACATTGACTGCCTCCTCCAGTTGCCCACTCAATTCACTCATATTGATGATGTTTACTTAACAAACAATTATTTATAAATGTATATTTTCAGAATAAAGCATTCAATTTATACATATGAAACAATCAAAACCTCTTCTATATCGACCATTATTGATTTCACTATCTTTATCGATGACAAGAAAAACTATAATTATTTTTATTCCAACATGAAGTACACAAATCTTTAAATTGTTGAAATTTCATATCTGTATTAACATGATCATTGTATATATGCCGTAAATTCATTTCATCTTGACGAAAGAGAATGAGAAAATTTACATTATCCCGTATTAGATGTTTTGGGATTCTCGCATAAGTTTGACAAAGATAAAAACTATCAACATCTTTGTGACGACCCATACAAAAATATGCTCGAACATTATCTTGCTTCTCACAAGCTATATCATCAAATATCATAATGGAATTAGGTTGAGCATCATCTGTCTTTACAACCTGTTCATTATCATTGAATGGAAAAAAACCAACGTCATCAATCGGCTCGAGTAGTTTCTCCAAGTATTTATATTTAGGTTGATTTAATGATTAGAATACAGATAAATATTTTCAAATCTTAATCCATTTGGATGAGTGATGAGAGCCAACAATGCATTTGTTTTTCCACAATTAGACGGTCCACAAATAACTGAGCGTATAGTATTTGGTAATAATTCACCATGACGTTTAGTCTTTGTATTTTTTTCCATTGGTATAATTTTATCAAAATTTTCTATAGATAATTTTAAATCTTGTGGTTTAAACTCCATCTCGATAATAACTAAGCGTAAAGATTTAAATATCGATACTTTTATAGTTTTTATTTAGTTGAATAATGACTGTTAAGAGAAAAACATCTAAAAAAGGAGCGGGAATACTGAATAAAGTCATTAATAATTTACCTATTGAATTACATATCCCAGGCTATCAATTTTGTGGACCTGGTACAAAATTACAACAACGATTGGCTCGAGGTGATCAAGGAATCAATCCATTAGATACTGCTTGTCGAGCACATGATATAGCATATTCTCAGAATAGAGAAAATCTATCAGAGAGACATTTAGCAGATAAAATACTTGCTGAAAAAGCGTGGCAACGTGTGCTAGCTAGAGACGCTGGCTTAGGTGAAAAAATAGCAGCGTGGGGTGTTGTGAATGCTATGAAACTCAAGACAAAATTTGGTATGGGATTGAAGAAAAAGAAAGTTAACTCACGAAAGAAGAGAGTGAACGGAGGGCAGATAAAGAAAAAGAAAACTCCACAGCGTAAACGTCGTCTACCTTTAACGAAAAGATCTGGTGGCTTGTTACCACTGCTTCCATTGTTAGCAGGTTTAAGCGCCACGGGTGCCCTAGCAGGGGGTGCTGCTGGGATCGCTAAGGCTGTCAATAGCGCTAGAGTAGCAAACAAAAAGTTGAATGAACTTAAACGTCATAATGAAAAAATGGAAGCTATAGCTATGGGTAAAGGTGCTTATTTGAATCGATATAAAACTGGAAAAGGAGCATATCTGAATCGATATAAATCAGGAGAGGGATTATCGATAAAATTACCAAAGCGAGCACTAACTAATTTTGATTTGTTAAAGTATACAGAAAAATTGAAAATACCATATTTTCGAAATGTTTTCATGAGAAATGATTTACCATCATCAGGACCTTGGAAAAATGAATCAGCAATTATTAATTTGGATAATAAAGATGGATCTGGAACTCATTGGGTGGCGTATAAAAAAAGAGGTGGAAAAGTTGTATACTTTGATAGTTTTGGTGATTTAAAACCACCCAGAGAACTTGTAAATTATTTTAATGTTAACCATATATTATATAATTATAAAAAATATCAAGATTATAATACAACTAACTGTGGGCATTTATGTTTAAAATTTTTAAATGATCAGCTATAAATATGATGTAGAAAAAATTATATTCCATTTACATTTTAAGTATTATACAGTAAACATTATGGGTGATTCTTTGATATTAACACTTACTGGACATTCATCATTATTGGAGGTTTCATATTTTCCTCCAATTGAATTATCACCTACAAAAAATTATGTTCTTGGACTTGTTGATTTTCTTACATTTAATTCAATTCCAAACATATATGAAGGCAACAATAAGTTTCGATATCAAATAAAAGACGAATGGCGTACAATTACAATTCCAACTGGTGCTTATGATCTTAAAGATATTTACATATTTCTAATTGCGACGGATCCTCAATTAAATCTTTCATTAGGAGTTGAAAAAAGTACACTTGTCACCGAATTATATAGTGAAAAATCAGCTATTGACTTCACATCTGAAGATTCTATCGGTGAATTTTTAGGATTCGAACGAAAAATTTATAAAGCAGGAGAAGTATATAAATCGGAAAAACCAACATCAATATTGAGTGTTAATGCAATATGTGTAGAGTGTAATATTACAAGTGGTGCATACATAAATAATCAATTTGCTCATACAATTCATGCATTTTTTCCATCAGTCCCACCAGGATATAAAATTATTGAATCACCTACAAAAGTCATTTATCTCCCCGTCACAGTGAGGGAAATACATAATTTACAGATACGAGTTGTAGATCAAGACGGAAAATTAATTAATAATCGATCTGAATCAGTCACTGTAAGGTTACATTTAAAGAGTATATAATGGTAATAGTTTATGGTGATCATTTAGAAGAACAAAGTTATAATAACCATCAGCCATGCGCAAATGTACACAGTTTAAAAAAGACAATCAAACGAGCAACATCTCAACAGAAGAAGACGAAAAAGAAGAGGAGAACAGTGAAACAACTGACTCCTCAGAACACTCAATTCCTAGAAAGTCTTGGTTTAGACTTAATTTAAAAATTGTTAAATTTAAATTCAGCTTGTCGTGCTTGATACCATGGAGGCGACGGCATTAAAAATTAATAAAAAAATTGTTCAAGATCAATCTATATCTCATTATGAGATTCATGCTCATCAACCATATGGTTCATCATTATATAAAAACAATGATGAGATACGTATAGCTGTACAACATCAAGATTTATGTATTTTACCATGTGAAAGTTCAATTCATATCACTGGTAAATTTACAAAAGACAATGGGAGTGCTACATCAAACAAATCTTTACTTGCAACAATGTTTGCTTGTTTCTTATTTGAAGAAATGAGATATGAATTAAATGGAGTTGAAATTGATCGTAGTAAAAATGTGGGCATTACAACACTCATGAAGGGATTTCCATCATTTACACCAGAGCAAGAATATTCTTTGGAAAACAGTGGAATGGTACTTGATAATAAAAAACTATGTGATTCCAATGGAAATTTTGACGTCATCATACCATTAAAATTATTATTTGGATTTGCTGAGGATTATAAACAAGTCATTGTTAACTGTAAACATGAGCTAATACTCATAAGAGCCAACACTGACTTGAATGCAATACATCAAACTGAAATAGCTAATACAGCGGCTGAAAATGTAAAAATTACTCTTGATAAAATTGAATGGTTAGTGCCATATGTTACAATGTCTGATTCAAAGAAACTTGATATGTTAAGTTACATCAGTAAAGATCCATCGATATCGATACCCTTCAGATCATGGGAGCTATATGAATATCCATCTTTACCTATAACAACGAAACACATCTGGTCTGTGAAGACAACAAATCAACTAGAGAAACCAAGATATATTATATTTTCATTACAAACTGAACGTAAAAATAAATTATCAAAACGTGCTGATATATTTGATCATTGTAAAATTAAAGATTTTGCTGTTTATTTAAATTCACAGCGATATCCATATGCTAACATGAATATTGATATTTTAAATAGTAAATATGCACTTTTGTATGAAATGTATACGAATTTTTATTGATCTTATTATAGTAAAAACATTAAAAGACCATATTTAAATAAAAAAAATTTTATGGAAAGAGGACCATTCATTGTAATAGATTGTTCAAGGCAAAATGAATCTATTAAAGCAGGACCAGTCGATGTTCGTCTTGAATTTGAAGCTACTGAAGTGTTTCCTCTGGGTACAACTGCATACTGTTTAATTTTACATGATAGAATAGTCGAATATAAACCATTAAGTGGACAAATTCGAAAATTGATTTAAAAAATAATTATATGTTTATATTTAAGTTTTCTTTTAAAAATTGTAATCATTTATATATCTATATACAAATAAAAAATTAAGAGTTGAATTTCTTTAAAAAAAAATCTTATAAATATTTTAGGATTAGAGGTTATTTTTTCTTTTTTTAAAATAATTCAAAAGCATACATATCATTAATCTTACAGTTTATTCAAAAAGAAAAAATTATATACAATATTTGATACATTTTTTCAATATACATATTTATAAAAAACATTAACATACACATTTTTTTAAAAACATAATTATTAAATATTTCCTAAAAGAAATTGATTGAAAGCGTAAACCTCCTTCTTAGGACAATGAGCAATTCTAGGAGTTGATTCACCCTTACGAACTTTCAATTCATCATGCTGAAGACAATCCAATGTTTCCATTATTTCAAATAAGTCCGGACATTGTTCTCGCAATTGATTATATAATATTTCGAATTTTGGACATCCAAGCTTCTCAATATTATAACTTTGAATTCCCAAGAATGTGAGTTTGTCTCGTTCAACTGATCCACCTTTGTATCCTATGATTCCTCCTAAAGAACTTGCTTCTTCATCGATGCCATACAAGAAATCATCAATTGCTCCTTGATTCTGATGATTGTGGTTATTATCCATTTTTAATCCATGGATAAACATTGTATTGAAGCATGCTGATGTAGAATCTTCTCGTGACAGTCTATGTTCCCCAATATTATAATGACTTGAATATATCTCACCGCTCTCAATTCGAATACACGCCATTTCTTTACAGTAGAATTTTTTATTTATTCTAAAGCCATCCATATCAATGATGTGCGTTATTTTTGGATAATTTTCCATTGTTAAAAATTTCAGCTTTAATTACATTCAAAAAAATGAAACTTTAATTAAATTTTTGAAGTGAAAACTTCTTTAGCGGCGTTGTAGACTTTTTTTGTAATGGGTAAAAAATGTTAAACTCGCGTCAGGACACGTGACCTGATCGAAAATTCGTAAGACGGATGGAGAGTAGACAGCTGGCGTGGCGTAGGAGAGGGAGTATCCCCCTCTCTTTCTACGGCGCGGCGAGAATGTATGCCTGCGCCGGCTGTTTCGTTTAGGCGGCGCAGGGCGACATTAAGTCAATTAATTAATTAATAATTAAATTAATTAAATTAATTTTTTAATAAATTAATTGACATTCGTCAATTTGATTATTATTATTTAATCTTAGCACTCACAGAGTGCAACCCGTCGTTAAAATTTAATCTTAGCAGGGCGACATTAAGTCAATTAATTAATTAATAATTAAATTAATTAAATTAATTTTTTAATAAATTAATTGACATTCGTCAATTTGATTATTATTATTTAATCTTAGCACTCACGGAGTGCAACCCGTCGTTAAAATTTAATCTTAGCAGGGCGACATTAAGTCAATTAATTAATTAATAATTAAATTAATTAAATTAATTTTTTAATAAATTAATTGACATTCGTCAATTTGATTATTATTATTTAATCTTAGCACAACGAAATACAAAACTGCTATTGATGCGGTCTTTATTAGACATTTGAATAGGTTCGAATCGAAACTGTTCGTTTCTTACTTCAGCTATCATAAACCGATCGTATCAGTTTTAGAGATTGGCGATGATGGTTCTGATAAGAATGATAGTGAAAAAGTTGTTGAAATTATGGATGAAAGTTAATCTTTTTGAGCGATAAACTTTTTAATGTAATATAAATTGTCATGTTTGTGTACGATAGCGCAATAAATAAATATTGTATTCTACCATATAAAAGATAGTACTTTTATTCTGATAACTAAAGCAATTCGTGCAAACTTATTCCCTAACCATTCCAAAATATCCAAAACGCACAACGTTAATACTTAAGTTTTCACTTCTGCCGGCACTCCCGGAGTGCAACCCGTCGTTTTTTTTATTTAATATTATGATGATGATGGTAATGATGACCAATTGCTTCTTTAATTTATATTGCTTAATATTCTACAACACATATTTTTTTGAAATAGTCAGATTTTCTCCCACGTCTGAATCCCCCCCCCCTCAAACCCAAGAACTCCCCCACGTTTACAGCTTTCTACCACAAAAAATCTTAGAGACACCTTCACCCCCCACTTTAGCGTGCACAGCTATGAGAGTTCTACCGCAAAAACCTTAGAGACACCCCCTACCCCCCACTTTTCACGTTTACAGCTTTCTACCATGAAAACCTTAGAGACACCTTCACCCCCCACTTTAGCGTGCACAGCTATGAGAGTTCTACCGCAATATTTATCCCCACTTTAGCGTGCACAGCTATGAGAGTTCTACCGCAGCATCCCAAGAAAAAAAAAAGTTGCGGCAGAACTCTCATAGTCTATCTACTTGTGTTAATGATGGTCGTGCTTATATGCAGATTTTTAATACGACTGAGAATGAGTTTTCGCAAAAAATTTGGATGAGCATGGAAAAAGAATTGATGATTTAATGCAACGTTTACGTAAAGCTAATTTGCAATTGCAACCAGATAAATGTGAATTTTTACGCAGTGAAGTAAATTATCTGGGTCATATTATTAGTAATAAAGGGTTAAAACCTGATTCATCGAAATTAGATGCGGTAAAAAATTTTCCGGTACCGAAAACGCAAAAAAATATTAGAGCTTTTCTGGGTTTAACTGGATATTATAGAAGATTTATTAAGAATTTTTCAAAAATTACAAAACCATTAACGCGTTTATTTAAAAAGAATAGAGATTTTGAATGGTCTCAAGAAGCACAGAGTGCTTTCGAGATATTAAAGGAAGCTTTATGTAAAGCTCCAGTATTACAATATCCAGATTTTTCAAAACCATTTATAACTACAACAGATGCTTCAGGCATTGCTGTTGGTGCAGTTTTATCTCAAGGGGAAATAGGTAAAGATAAACCTATTGCTTATTATTCGAAAGCGTTAAGACGCGCTGAGTTGAAATATGATACACATGAAAAAGAAGCTTTGGCTATTGTCCAAGCTGTTAAAAATTTTAGGCCTTACATCTATAGGCATAAATTCACGTTAGTTACTGATCATAAACCATTGATCTGGTTTCAATCTGCAAAAGGAGCAAACGCGAGAGTTCTTAAATGGCGTTTAAAATTAGCAGAATATGATTATGATGTTGTATATAAACCGGGAAAAATTAATTTGAACGCGGATGCATTGTCGCGAAATCCGGTGGAAGTTGTAAATGTTACTACTTGTGCTCAAGCAAAAGTAGGAAATGAAAAGAAAGATTGCTCCGATCTCGAATTGCGAATGAACAATAAAGTCAGTGATTTAAATGATATTAGGAAAATCGTCAAAGGAAAGAGAAAACAGCAATGTTATTCCCAAAAAGAAAAGGGGTAGGCCGTGAAAAGGAGTCGTAAACACGGAAGGAGCTATGCTCAAGAAAAGAGGTAGGCCACCGAAAAAGGTGTTAGACTCTAAAGAACCTGATAATGTAAATACTCAAGGTATCTCTAGTGATGATGATACGAGATTTGCTGGTTCTGGAAATTCTCATAATTCTGATTCCGAGTCTGAAGTCGAGTCGGACAATGAATCGGATGATTCATTGGAGGATGTAGCTGTTGATGAACAAAAAATCAAGGGAATAAGGTCGAATATTATTTTATCGAAAGAATTATTTCAGTATAGAAAGGATAATTTAGGTTATTTTGTTAATGAGAGTGGACATCCTTGTGATGAGGGCTCTAAGAAATTAAAAGATCTCAATAAAATGCCTTTAATTGAAGCTCCCAGAGTAGGAAGTATTTATTCGTTCAAGGTTAATCGAAAAGTTCATTTTGCATGTATAATTCGTAAATCGAAAGAAGAATCTATAATTCGAGTAAAAAGTCATTTAGGACGATGTTTGGTCAATTTAAAAGTCATGTTAAAAGAAAAGAATATTAAAACAGTTTCAGTTGCTTATTCAAAGTATATAGAAAATATTCCTTGGGATGATGTTTTATCAATGATTAAAGAAATTTTTGAGAATAAAAATATAAAGGTATTCATTTGTCTAGGAACTATTAGGCACGTTCCTCCGGATGAACGTGATAAAATTTTTGCTGAAGCACACCCTTCACCCATTGGTGGTCATAAAGTTGTGTCTAAAACATATAATAGATTAAAGCATAATTATTATTGGGAAGATTTAAAGGGCGACGTGCAACGTCGAATACAATAATGTTTAAATTGTCCATTAAAAAAATTAACTCGTGTTAAAAATAGGCAACCGATGATTATTATGGATACTCCAGGTACAGTGTTTGAGAAAATTGCAATGGACATAGTAGGTCCATTACTAGTTACATCACGAGGAATCAAAGTGTAGTGTCGCGATTCCACTTGAAAATATGACCGCGATTTCGGTTGCGGATGCATTTATTAAAAGATTTATTTGTGTGTTTGGAGCACCGAAGGTTTTATTGACTGATCAAGGTCGTAATTTTATTAGTGCTTTTATGCAAAGAATAATGAAAAGCTTTAAAATAAAAAAGTTGCAGACAACCGCGTTTGGGCCACAATCAAATGGTTTTCTTGAGAGATCCCACCATGTGTGGGAGAATATTTAAAACAATTCGCACGTAAAGATGACGAATGGGACGAGTGGTTAGAATTAGCCATGTTCTCATATAATCCGAGTGTTCATGAAGGTACAATTTACATCTTATGAACTTGTTTTTAGTAAAATAGCGCGCGTTCCGACAAATGGACCTTTGCATAACTTAGATCGTCTGCCAACGTATAAAAATTATATAACAGATTTAGTGGAAAGATTAACGAACATACGTAAATTAGCTTATGAAAATCTAGTAGATTCAAAAGAAACGTCAAAAAAATATTATGACGGAAAGATGAAATCTCTCGAGTTACGTATAGAGGATAATGTTTTCTAAGAAAAAGGTTTAAAGCCAAATAAATTAGGTGATCATTATGATGGACGATTTGAAGTTTTAGAGATATATCCAAATAGAAATGTCAAAATACTAACTAAGAATGAACCAAAAATAGTTCATTCTGATAGACTAAAAAAGTCAATAATAACGATGTTCGAGGCTAAAGAACAATTGAAGACGTCAAAAAAGCGAATAACCAAGGAGAAGGATCCAGATTATCGAAATTAATTTTTGTTGTTTTATTTTTTTTTTTTCCAGTAACAATGCAGGGATTCCAAATTTTGTTATTGTCGATTGTAGTTGGAGCAGTTCAAGCCATTATTGGGTATGATTGCGGTTCTAAATCGTTGAATATGACAACGATATCTCTATTAGACATTGAGGAATGCAATGTTGAAGACGAACCTGTACAAATAGCAAATGTAAACCTTTTATTACTGCAAATTAATGAATATGATCATATTGAAATAAACAATGTAAAGTTGAAATAAGTAGAACTGTGCATCATAGTGGAATGCATTCTCATGTTTCGGTTGTTGATAACGCGTACATGGATTATGTCCATTCCATGTCAAGGGGAGCACGCCAGATAGCGCACGATCATGGCACGCTTCGAATCGCTTATGCAGTTATAGATGGTTTACTATAATATACAACTACAATTAGAAGCATCATCTTAGCAGGCTCATCAACTCAGAATGGAGCTTGTTCAGGTGAACAGTACTCAGATCTATACGGTACATGGAATTCTGTAGTAGTAATGGGAACTGTTCGTATTAGTTTACGATCAGCAATAGCCCGAGTAAAAAAAGATTTTAATAAAATTTATTTGCCGTCCGGTTTTAAGTGTAATTTAAATTCGAGAACATGTGAAGGTCCCGAAGGAGGACATACCTTCTGGGATCAATGACCGCGTAGATATTGTTCTATGACTACATATTCAACATTATATAGAGGATTAGCTCAGAAATTAGGTACTAAAAAGGAAACGATTTATACAGTTTAGTCGAAAGATACTACATTTTCATTATCTGTAATCGGAGCTGAAGACTCATGTGGTCTCAAATTATTAGAGACTGAGCATCCAAAACTTTTCATAGTTATTGGAATCTCACTCGGTCAAGTAGAAGCAACTAAAGCAGTCAACATGACAACTGATAACATGGACATTTTTCTTTATATTTATACTAAATTTATTTATGTTGTAAGACACATTAGACGTCAGCTCCAAACATTATATCATGATGTAATGATGCATAGGTGTAAGCTGGCGAAAGAGATTCTACAGAACAGCCTAGCTATTGCCCTAACCCAGCCCGATGAATTCGCCTATAGATTCATGAAAGAACCTGGATCCATGGCAATTTTGGCTGGAGAAGTTATTCATATTGTACAATGTGTTCCAGTTGAAGTGAAGATTCAGCATACAGAAATTTGTTATAACAGAATACCAATATTAAGAAACAATCAAAGTTCTTTCTTATCACCAATAACTCATATTATCATAAATCGTGCAGCACAAATTTCTCGTAATTCACCATTATTACAATTTTATAGAATTAGACAGACATGGTATAAGTTCATGCCAAAACCTGTCGAAACAGCACCACCGATGAGTCTAAAACCAGACTCAAAAATTACTTGGGAATACGAAAATCCCGTTCATTTGGCAAGTAGCGGAATTTATACGTCCGAAGATTTAGAAACCATGAGAAATCGAATAATGTTCACCGTGGAACAAGTAGCAGTATTAGAGACAGTTGCGGGAAAGGTAGCCAGAGGATCAATATCAAATAAGCCATCAATTTATAATATGCTGGATGAAGAATCGTTGGAATAATTAGCCAAGAATGCCTGGGAGAAGACCTGAGAAAGATTTGTCAAATTTGGGACTATCAGCGCAGGGTTCATTGGCGTGTTTATAGTCCTGAAAATATGTAAACTAATAATAGATACCATTGTCCATGATTACACACTTCGAACCGTGTACAGATGGTCATTGAAATTAATAGGAGCCGTCTGGGACTCACCAACATACTTATTGGTTCATTTGGCAAAAGATAATTCAAATAAATATTCTTCGCCAAATGTAAACATGTCGGATATAAACGTTGAACGTGGAGAAGATGTTACAACAGCTGACGCTAGTTCTCCATTATATCCAGATATAAATAATCAAAGAACAAAGATGACAAGAAAGCCACCAGTGAACTGCCAAAAGGTCTTCGAAAGGGTTGTAAATAGTTATAAAATAGTT
Source organism: Chelonus insularis (assembly GCF_013357705.1). Taxonomy (NCBI): domain Eukaryota; kingdom Metazoa; phylum Arthropoda; class Insecta; order Hymenoptera; family Braconidae; genus Chelonus; species Chelonus insularis. Next base: position 501,702 of record NW_023276419.1, read on the forward strand.
TGTCATTGTCAACCAACAGAAAAAAAGTAATTTCAAATAACTAACCATGTATGAATTGAGTGTTACTAATCTCATGTAAATGTTTAATTTTAAAAAGAAAAACGTCGTACTTGATCAAATTTTGTCACTCGCACTTCCGTCTAATACGGGGGGTGTAATGCCTAAATGTATTTTAATTATTTCACATAATTATTGAAAATATATTTTAAGAGAAGATAAAAATAAATAGCAATAAAAATTAAGGATTGAGGTTAACGATTATTACTCAAGTTATTTTTCTTTGAGTTTTCCTAAGATTTCGTTAAAATAGAAAGGGTTTCGAAGAATAGTTGAGGAAGTCATTTTTTAGATATTTTATTGCTTTTGGAAAACCCACGTGGCGAAAAGCAATAAAGCTTTAAAAAAAGAGTACGTGACGTAAGAAGAGCGTTAGCTTTTCCAAAAAGGGAAAAGACCATGCGAAGGGACTTGTGCGCGCCTGAAGCAAGGGACTTCTAATTATGTCACATTCGACTAAATAAATACGTAAGGTTTGATGCATCAGTCAGTTGTCGAAAAAGTAAGATCGAGATCAGATCGTCGTGGAACATCTCTTGAAATCATAAGTCTTGAGTATTGTATTGATAATACTTCAAAGTTGGTAAATTTTTGTATGAAGTTTATTTGATCGTCAAATTATTTTTAAATTGATATTTAAATTAATTCGCGAGAAAAAGTGAATAATTGCGCTGACTGAAACATCGAATAAGGACCAATTAATTGTAATTCATCTCGACCAGAGTAAAAGAAATCATCTGTTGGTAACGTTTAAATTGTTGTTATAATTTTTCAATAATCGTCATTCAATAAAATTTTGTTATTGTTTTTATATAAATCACACATTATTACTTTCTCTTTCGGACATCCCCTTATCCCGGTCTCTTGGTCGAAAGGCTAGGATTAAAAAGAGGAACTTAAAGTCTCTAAGGTTGAGCATATGGTTAACATATTGACACCTTTAAAGAGTAAAATTACATAACAATTTATTAAAGTATATGAATTTTTGCGCACTAGTTTTAGGCAAATAAATAAATGAAATAAGAAAATACTTACAGAAAAAGATTCGCGCAACAACAATTTATGGAATGAAACGAGATGAGGACGATTGGTTAAGGAATAAGCTAAATATCTGCAATTAAAAATCTAGAGCGGTTTGACAGATTTTGGTCGGCCATATGTAAAACGAGTAAGAGAGTAAGAGACACAAAATTAGAAGAGATAGGAGCTTACCATAGTGACAAACACGCAGGGAGAGAGAGAGATAGCATGAATGAGTGAAACGCGTGGTTAAAAATTGGTCGAAAATGGGGAATCTCCAGATTTCCATGTTCTGGTGGTCCTATCTGCATGAAATTTTCGAAGAAGATAAAATGTATGGTCCGTAGACGATATACGTTAGCAAATATTTTTTTTCTCATTAAGTTGCAAAGAACAAATAATAAACAAATATAAGAAATTAACATTAATTATTTATTAACTTATCTTGTTATTTTAAAATAGCAAACTAATCTTTGCACTACATCAGTCATGTAAATGACATTTATAGCTTCTTTTAAGCTTTAATTCTTTATTAACTCTTTTATCTGACATAAGATCACAGTAATTCTTTTTTCCTAGTTATGCATTAATAGTCGAAATTTACAACAAGAATTTTCCTCTTAGAAAGTCGATTTTAATACACTTTTATCAAAGTTACAGACATTTTAGGCCTTTTCTATAAAAATCCATTGTTTAAAATGCTGTTTAAAAGTCGTTAAAAATGAGAGGTCTCCAGATTTCCAGGTTCCACTGATTCTATTAAAAAAAAATTTTAAAAGATGGTAGAATGTATAGTCTGTAAACGATATGCATCAGAAAATTTTTTTTTTTATTAAGTTGCAAAGAAAAAATCATGAATAAATATAAAAATTTAAGATGAGTCATTTTTTAGCTTTACATCTTTATTAAAAAAATCCATTTAGCAGGGGAATGTGCCCAGCATGTTTCCTACTTTCTTTTTTTTTATTTAATCAGAAAGCAATACGTAGCAATGAAAGTACAACATGGTACTTGTCCAGTTTCCCTGTTTTTATTTTCTACTATCATACTGTATCTTACTATATTACCATAAAATGTGTCATTTCCATTTAGAAATGCACGTAAACTAATGTTTTTTAGAACCAATACGTATCTCGATACAACACGTATCACAGGGACTGCTGCCGTTAAGGCAACATTAACAAATATAGAATCAAGCGTACTTAAGGTAGTTCGTTCGCTATAAATTTTTTTTTAGAAATTTTTTAACCAATCTAGAAATAAAGATAATAAAAAAAAAAACTTTTTCTCAAATGAAAAAAATTATTTTATCGATTAAAATTTAAGTTATTAACGATTAAAAATTTCAGTTTTTCACATTGAAGTCAACGTAAATTCAGCACATGGCGAGGTTTTTTACAATTCATTCAAGAAGGTTCTATGGATTTATTTTAAAAAATTACAGGGTGGATATACAATTATGGCTCGTATATTAAACTAAAGAATAACTCATTCTGTCGTGTCAATACAGGCTTAGAAATTTTCTAATGACAAATTTTTCACTATTCCCAATAAGGGAAATTCACATGTTTATGACTTGGCAACGTTGTATCTGCTATGAAGTAGTCATTCGGCGCGAAGTTTAAGCGTGAAAAATTAAAATATACGAATATATGTAGTATGTTTTATTTATTACTAGTAAAAAAAATTTTCGTTGGTACAAAAAAGTAGGGAATAACATTTTTATGTTATGAAAAAAATACTTTTCATAACAAAATTTAGATACTACTTTATTAACTTTTTAAACAACATATTATTTAAGTTAGAACTCTTTTATCTTTAGTAACTATTTGTTTCTTTCGCATATTTTTTTCAGATAATACTCTGATAATACTTTGTTCTGACTTGGAGGGCCCCAAGTCAGCAAGTCTCAGAATATTTGAAAATTGTTAATGCCGGACTTGTCCACCGGCGCGTCAGTCAACTCACTGGACCAATCATCGGGAAGTATTTCCCTCATGGCCCAGAAGGCAACTCTACGGCCCTAGTGACGCCAACAAGCACGCGGTCGAGCACTTGTGGCGTCAGTTAGCTCCAGGCAAATCACGCGGTCATCTCTGTATAATTTTACGCAGTCAATTCGCAGTTTTTTGCAGTCAGCTCACCCTTTGTAGCAAACAATACGGTCAGTTATCTCCAGACAACTCTCGTGAACATCATTGAACCATCATAATTAATCTCATCAGTGCCAGTGGTCCAGTAGAGTCAGTTGTAGTGTCCAAGGGCGTGAAGCTGAACTGGCGTCGACGCCATAGTGCCTCACGGACAGTCACACATACATCACACACTCGAACAACTCAGGTGTATAGTGTGCCTGTTGCTATTCACTGTTTGAGACTTTTTTGGTGAAAACAATAACCATCAGACAATTCATTGGTGTATGAACAATTCATTTACACTCAACTCACATAAACTTAGTGATTATTGGTTTCTATTGTTTAAGTTAAGTGTTATTGGTTGATAAAATCTATGAAACCCATACAATTTGGTGTTTGTGAACTATTTTTAAGGAACCTTCTAGCATCCAACCTTTTTCTTTGTTCTGCTCGTATTATTACAGTCCATTAGAGTTTAGTTTTCTCGTTTGGTCGACTCGAAGTCAGGACATGCTTTCTTCCCCATAGTTCACAAGTAACTCAATAACTAATACTATATTCAGCTTGAAGTATAAAATGCAACGTTGTCACGATCTCACTATTAACTTATGTTTAGTAGTGTGTGCGTGTATGTACATGGCGGAGTATCATGTATTGTATCAGGAAGATATAAAATTCCATCCGGAACCCTCCAATAAAAAAGATTTATGAACACAACAATATTAATGTTTTTAATTTTTTTACTATCATTCAAGAAAGTCTTCAGAATAATTTACTAAATTTACAGCTATTTATTGGAATACTTGGTAAAAAGTAGAAATTATATTTTGGAGGGCCTGTACTCATTTTTTGATACGGCCCGGAGCGAAAGAACTACCTTAATAAAATATCCGCAAGTAAAACCAGCCCCACTCGGAGTTTGCGGCGGGGCTATTATTTGGAACTTAGACACCCCAGTGTCCAACACAGATGGTGCAGAACCATTCAACAAAGAAGAACTCAAACAAGTCGTCCGAACGCTTAAGAATGGAAGAGCTCCAGGACTAGACTTGCTAAAGGTGGAGGTTGTTAACCTGCGTGCGTACCTTTCAAAAAAATTTCTAAGATTGTTCAACGAACGCTTGTCTCAAGGCGTCTTTTCTCGGGCTTGGAAGAAGAGAACAATTCGTATGTTTATAAAGAGTCCCGACAAAGATGTAGCGGACCCCAAATCATATCGACCTATATGTCTTTTATCAGTATTAGGCAAAATCTTCAAATGACTTATAAAAATTCGTCTTTCAACTAGCGTCCTTAAAGAAGGAAACATCTCAGATCACCAATATGGATTTATGGAAGGGTGATCTGCTGCCCTAAAAATATCTACAAAGTAATGCAAAATGACTTCACAGATCGTACAGTTAGCCTATCATGGGAAACCGGCTCAGTCACAAAAGTGGCTACGCGTGGATGCCCTCAGGGATATGTGCTTGTCCCACTGTGCTGGATCATTATGTTCAATAGTCTGTTGAAAACACTTGATCAATCTGAACATGGAAAACGCTATGCAGCGTACGCAGACGATCTAATTGTCATTATAAATGGCAATTCTAGGGAAACCCTTCAAGCCAAAGGACAAGCAGTCGTTGACACAATACTTATTTGGTGCGAGAATGCCAAGCTCGAGCTATCGAAAACTAAAAATACTGAGAATATAAACCACACCTCAGAAGAAAGGAAGACAGGCATGAATTTAAACCGCCGAAGATTACTTTAGAGGGTAACAAAATAAAGTACCCAGAGGTGGTTAGGTACCTGGGGGTCTGGTTCGGCAGTGACCTTAACATTTCCACACATATTTATAAACGACGGGCGCAAGCGGAAAAGTTATTCCATAAGATGGGACGCAGATAACGATAACGACGAAGCAGTCGAATACACAATGTTAGAATCTCTCTGAACGACAATACGTCAGAAGAATCGTCGACGCCGATAATGAACCTTAGGTTGCAAACACTCAAAATATGGCAGGCAGAATGGGATGCGTCGTGCACAATATGCAACCGAAACAGACTTAACCTGCCCTAATTGCAATGGGGGAGACGACGACACAGTGGAGCACTTCCTGCTGCACTGTCCCGCATATAGAGACAAACGTAGGAATCTCATATCGTTCATACGTTCGAAAACGAAAGTTGACCTCAGCTTAACATGGCCTGAACAGCGCTAAAATTCGTTCAAACAAAGAACATATATCAGGCTCTCGAACAATTCGTCAAGGCGTGCGCGGAAGAGAAATTTTTCGAAGAAATCAGAAGAATCCGCGAGGGTGTAAGAGAAAAGAGGAGGGTAGCGCGAACGGGAGCAGCAATGCCTAACACACGAAATCCTTTGCTCTGTCGAAGTAGTAGGTCGTTGCCAGTGCCGTAAAAACATAGTTCGTGAACTTCATTGATCCACACCTGGGCGTTGTCGGAACACCTAGGTACAGATTGCAGGTCTGCAACCTTCGCAGAACACCTGTAACCTGTGGATCAAACGGATAGGGATTTCTCATTTAACAGTCTTTAAGAACAATAACAAAAACAATAATAAAACTCTTGTATATTTCAGGAAACATCTAACAATAAACATTTTTTTTCAGCTGTTGACAATATACCGGTGCTCCCCTCACACCATAAACAACTGGGGCCGCCGGCCAAATCGGATAAAACTGGTACTACGGGAGACCGAAATCCAAGCCCGTATCCGAGGCTGCAAAGTCGAAAAACTACATGCAGAGAACCGGGTGCTTTCGGTCAATTGAGGTTGAACTCGTAGTGGTATGCTGCAAGGCCTTGGGCAAGATGCATGTATCCTCGTGCTTTTCTAAAGGCGCAAGAATATTACGGCCCAAGTAACGCCGTCACTAGAAGTAGAGTCATTCCCAGAGTTATGCCCTATAATGCGAGGTACTCAAACAAAATGTCTTTCTCAGGACAGGGAAACAAGGCTAGGGGATCAAGGAAAATTATACGTTGACCATGAGAACAAAGTAGGACATCTTTACCTGGGCGTCGTATTACTAACACTCATGTAAAAAATGTTCTATTTTGTTCTCATATGTATTTTTGACAACATAATAGTTTTTTTAAAATAAATACGTACACTGACGTAAATTTTTTAATAATTTTTATTAAAAAAATATTAAATTTCTTTTCATTATTAAAATAAATAATTAAAATATTTTTTCAGAGACAATGATAATGCTTATGGGCCCCACTACGTTTTCGGTTGTTATTTTCATTGTGTCATAAAATGTACTAAATTTTTTTGCAAAAAAAAAAACCCGAAGAAAATAATTCATTAAGTTATTGTGAAGTTTTTGATTCAAATAATTAGCGTTTAATAATTTCAGGGCTTTTTGTAGTTCCATCATTGTCATTATTTATGCTTGGCATACATTTTTGCGCAGTCCTAAAGAAGAAGGCTGTGTCTTATGGGATTCTAACTTACCAATGAATAAGCGATAATACACATAATTTAATCTAATGGTTTCTTCTCATGTGAGTCAATTCTCTAACTAAGCGCTATCTATTTAATGTGTTTTTTTCAGAACTAAGATTGTTTACTTCCCACTAGGAAGTTATAAAAATTGGGTCGATTGGTGAAATTTTAATTTTAGATTAGACATTTTTTTTAAATTTGTTTTTAAAATTGAACATCAAAATGATAAGTCGAATTAACGTCCAGTACTTTCTAATCTTAAATATTAATTACGAAAAAAAAAAAATTTGGTGTGACCAATAACGAATCTATCGGCTGTTTAACACATAAATTGAAATATTTTTCTCTTTTCTACATTGTTCAAAATTTCTCTTCTCATTATTTTTCAATAGTGGAACCAAACATTATAGGCAATTAAATTAAAAGAAGTATATAAAATCAATGATTTAATAAAAATAAATTAATTATTAAAAAAAAATTAAACCACTATACCTTAAAATTGTTATGTCTGTTATGTCCGACTAAATATTCGTTCACCACGTATCCCTCATTTCTTTTTCTGTTTCCCTCTTTCCTCTTTCCTTCTACTTTTAGCATAGGATCTAGACCGCTGACCAGCATTTTTCTTTTCCGTCAACGATGGTCAGCTCTTTCCCAAGCCTTTTGACTTGTGGTGGGACCCGGGGCTCCAAACTGCAGACGGTGCGCATTTTTCCCGTTTTGTTCTGTGGACTGGGAGTTTCCCAGCTTAATCAGCTTGAGAAACTTTCCAGTTCACCAGAAATCACGCATAAATAAAATGACGACTCAATCCTTACAAAGCAATACTTGGTTGGATCGCTGTTTATGTCGGCTGCTGACATTCAAACCGTTGCAGGGTTACTTCCGGCGACTCTGTTTACACTCGGCCACTTCGTAGACCAAACAGCTCTTAACGGGGCTTTTCCGTCGAAGACCATCGACCCGTCAAGACGGCCCGCGTATCTAGCATCGCGTTGAACGAAATAAAATTTATTCTATCTTCAGTCGTTACAATAATCTCTCCCGAGACGCAGTAACGCGTATAGCCTCTCCCATAGTTATTATTGCTAACCATATTCTATGAAGAGTTTCCGTCTACCGACGTTACAAATTTACTTGTAAAAACAAAAAGAAAAAAAAATCTTATTATTAGTGTGTAAGTGAAAAAAAAAAGACAAAAACAAAACAATAAAGGAATATTTGTTAACTAAGAGGTGTTGTGTGAGTTATTTGTGATCCAGGAGAATCCCTACTCAACGTTCCTGTACCTGGTTCGTAATTGTCCTTCTGGCAAGCAGTACAGATTAAGGTAAGTTCATCTTACACTATCAACCCCCTATTCTGAACTGGGACTCATCATTGGCAAGAGGGAAGAAGAGTGCAGGCTCTTCTAACGTTCCCTTAAAAATTTATTTTACAAAATAAAAAGGAAAGAGGGGAAAGAAGTTTTTTTTCCCCCTTAGAAAAATTACCTGTCCATGTCCGACGCCTCCAATCCTTCACACGCTACCCGCAATCACCCCTTCTACTTCTATGGTATCACCATTAAATCATAATCTTACGAAATAAAATTATTCATTAAATAAATAAACTTTAATTAAAAATAGTCAGACATAACAGCTAGTTTTCTGGTGGCAGCGGTGGGATTAAAGTGAATCCTTGACCTTCTCCACTCTTGCAAAGATTTGTTTCCCTGTGAAAAGAAACTTTTCCTCGCGTTTATAAGCATTTATAAAAAAAAAAGTTTAATTATTTTTCAATTAATTTCCTCCATCATTAGAATTAAATTAATTCATTAAAATTTTAATATGAGATGTATAAGACATATTTATATATAAGATAGCATGGTTTAAAGTCGATGTAATACTCTAAGCCTGTCAGTTACGAGGGCTCCGCCACAACTTATCTTATTGTTTTACGCGATCTTTCCCCATACAATTTTGAATCGACCCCAGTAGTCCTACAAACGAAACGAAATCAGTTTCCCCCTTTTAACATTATTATTATTTAAATTAAAATTCAAACAGTCCCCGCCGACTTGGAATTTCCTTGTCGCGAGACTTTTTTTTGAATAACCCTTCAAGGTTTAGTGAGCTTTAAGGGCGATAACTATTTCTATAATAATCGGGGAGGTGGTGGACCCCTGTTGGTCCCAGAATTCCTATCTTTCACCTCCTAGTTTTCATCTTTAAATCCCTTTAAAGTCGACGGCGCTAGAAACGGAAGAAAGTTGCCGTCGGATCGCGCTGCTCTCAGCTGTAGGCTGCATCCGGGGTTCTTTCTTCTTTCCTAATCCATTAAAATTACATGCAAAAAGGGTCCTCTTTGGTTCAATTAGTTTCACAGGACCCTCAACAAGTTATTTCTTCCATTTTTAAAATTTATAAAATCTTTATTAAAGCTCTAACTCAGATTTTTGCTGGGCAAAGTCAAAGCCCGCTCCTCGAGGAATTCACTTCAAGCTTCTCGCCTTAAAATATCTTATAGAATAATCGTTATCGCATTGGTGGAAATTTTAGAGTCTTAATATATCATTTATTTAACTTTTCGCTTTAAAAGGTCACTAAATCTTGTCACTTTATTCAACTTTTAGAGAAATGAAAGGTTTGAAGGCAAGGCCACGCCCACTTTTTTTAAGTTGCTCGGCGATCTACATACGTCCGTGCATCGGGCATTAACCGGCCCCGCCCTCCTACGATTTTAACACCTTCTTGTCCATTTCTTTAGCGACAAATTAGTTTAACCAACTCGTTTATTTATTGGTAATTAATTACCGCGTAATATTCGGGGGTTATTCTAGTACTTCTAATCTTACACGATTTTACCTCTTGCAAATTCAATTATGGGGAGTTCGCCTGGTATGCTATCCCGTGAATAATTAATTATAATAAAAATAAGTTTTTTTCTCTTTCTTCTTTTTCTCCGTACATTTCCTTTAGTTCAGTCTTTCTAATGGATTAGCCTTACTGATATTTTTGTCTTCTTTCTTTCTCACAACTTATTATTCCCAGCGAGTTAATACTTTGGGAAATTATTAATCCTCATCTCCCAGTCCTAAATCCCTAAATTATCGACACCAAAAAAAAAGAAAAGAAAAAAAAAACAAAAAACACGATTAATTAATCCCAGATCAAGTATTAATAATTATATTATATTTAGTTAATTAGTATTATAGTTTATAATCATATTAATAATTATTAACTGATAGTGACAGTCCTATATTGGCTTTAATAATACAGGCGTAATATGATCATTACATTATTATAACTACCCTGAACTAATTAATCGCGGACTGTTGCTACTGTCAATTTACTTAACGTTGTTGCTTAACATTTTCGACGGAGTTGTCGAAAGAGAAAAAAAATTTTTATAAATAAAATTTGGTTGTTTTTCTTCTTTTCTTTCCAAGATTTTAGGGTTTTGGGAAATCGGGTTTTGACGGGGTTCCTCCGTGCTAATCAAGCTGCCCTTTTGTTATCCGCACCCCTTTGATCAATTAATCAAGATAAACGTGACTTGGAGTTTTTCTCGCGTTCCGTGAGGATGAGCGGCGCGGTAACCGGTGCAATAGATCCTCCGTAGGCCTTGCATACCATTTCCGATCTTTTTGGATAAGACCTCCTTTAGACCTACTTGACCCTACTTAAGGCCTACATAGCTGAAATTACGTGGAACAGTTAGTGGGTCATCCTTGAACCTGTTCAAACGATTAGACATCTTTTTTGGGACATTTCCATGAAGATTTGTCCGCCCAACTCCCACTTTTCGCCAACATCGTGTAGGAGAAGTGTTATCCCGGTAAACCTTAAATGATCTAGAAACGTAACGGAATACTGGATGCTGGGATCTCCCTTTTTCAAAACCTTGTCTTATAGATCTTAGCGTTTTGAGGGTTTCCTTACCATTCTAAATACCCAGAGATACACCCTCTCTAGCTTATTCTTGCACTCTATCAGCAACGCGGGCTTACCCCTCCCTTCCCTGACGGAAAGGAATCATTCGAGTGAACCCGCGGCCTCATCGAGCTTATAGTATCGCGTTAGTCGATCTACCCTCCCGGTAAACCTCACTCCGTTCCAGGATATGTACTGGGACAAGGGCGCGTATCAGTGCATCGAAACTCCACAACCTTCCACTTCTACGTGCAACCCGCAGGACTCGTTACTGCGTCACTGTCTAGGACGCCCTTCGACCCTTCTTACGTTCGACATAAATCCTTCCTTCCAGCCAGGAGGAAGCGAGGAAGCACCTGCTCCTGTGGTAGCGACGGGGACACAGCCGTCCCCACCGATACCGGCTCCAGCTAGCCAAGGGGTAATCGTGTGCCCTGAAACTTCTGGCTTCGAGAGGAGACTCTCCGGCGACTCTACGCCCGAACTTAAGATCGCGACGGAATCCGTCCCTACACCCCGGACACCCTCGCAGGCAGTTACTATAACCGTTAGCCGGGATGGACTCACGTATTCCCGGGATAACGTCGTCCACTTCCTCTCGGCTGACTGCGAGCTTGCTCAACCTATCAACAAGCTGTTACAAGCTCTCCACTACATATCCGTAGATGACCTAAAGGCGGAAAATCCCTTAGGGGGACAGGTCTTCGCCACCCCTCTTGGCAAGCACAGAGTGTTCACGGTGTTTGTCAAGAAACATCACTTCGACAAACTCACGCCGGAACCGATTCTTCTCTCCCTGAACAACCTCAGGCTTGCCTTGGAGTATTACAACGTGCGATCATTTCGAATGGCCGAGAGCGGCGACGAGATCCACGTAAACATTCGCCCTCACTTGGCTCACGTGTTCACCACGAGCCCGATGGCGACCACCCGAACCCGGGGTAAGATAGAAAATCCCCCCGAGGACCAACGGTTGGAAATTATCCAGGAGAATCACGATACACCAGTGGGAGGCCATAAGGGCGTTGTCAAGACCTATCAGAGGATTCGAAAGCGTTTCTATTGGCCCGGAATGAAGCAGCACATCTATGAGTATGTTCAGAGCTGCCAGACCGAAAAGCTCGACCGCATCAGGAAGAAGAAACCGGCAGTGATCACGGATACGCTTCTCGAACCGTTCGAGAAGATTTCCATCGATATTGTCGGCCTTCTGGAAATGACTCCAGACGGCAATCTTTATATACTAACGATCCAGGATAACTTCTCGGAATACTGCTGCGCGGTCCCGTTACCGGACATTCGCACCTCCACTATCGCCGAGGCCCTGGTGAACTACTTCATTTGCCTGTACGGATGTCCAAGGGTCATCCTATCGGATCGAGGAACCTCGTTTACTAGCAAACTCCTGTCCCGGTTAGCTAAGATTCTCAGAATCAAGAGGGTCCTCACGTCCGCCTACCACCCGCAGTCAAATGGTTCCCTGGAGCGCCTTATCACCCTTTGGTCGAATACTTACGCTCGTTTGTGTCGATTTATCATGACTGGGATCGATACCTCCCGATGGCTATGTTCAACTATAATACCACAGTCCACTCGGCCACCCAATTCTCTCCGTTCGAATTACTGTACGGACAGGTCGCCCGGGCTCCTACCGCCCTGTCTGATTTCTCGGAGATCCACACCTACCCCGAAGCTCTCGAGGACCTCTTAATGAGACTTTTCGAGGCTCGGAGGTTAGCAAGAAGCAATCTTACCAAAACTAAGGAGAAATCGAAAGAGCGATCTGATCGAAACATTCGCGAAGATCATCTCGTGAAGGGAGATTTCACCTATATCTACAAGGAACCCAGGAAAGGTAAGTTGGATGTACATTGTATCGGACCATTTGAGGTAGTAGGCTTCACTGAAAGTGGTAACGTGGTTCTGGGAACGAAAGCGGGTGTGTGCTTTGTCAAACACCCCGAGAAGGTGAAAAGAATGGTGCCACGCACTACCGCTGAGAACCCGGGCCGTTCAGCCCCACCCAGTTAGCTCAGTAGTCTTGTAAACTGCATGCTGGCCTAGTGGCCAATGCTCGTTACTAATTCTGTATGCATAAATAGCCATTAATAAGTGTGTTTCGTACGAATCCTATCCCTCTCCTTCACCTTTCCCGTTCTTTCTATGCATGCCGGCTTTCCCCAAAGCAGGACGTTCTCTCTTTCATCGCTTCAGGCCTATCGATGAAACCGACGACTGCCAGCCAATTCCTTGTATCGCCTCCTGACAATAATCTGTTTACCCCTCCCTCCTTTTGCCAGGAAATGTGGAAGGGTCTAGGAGTGACCGCCTCGTTTTGGCCTCAACGCCAGGCCATAGTGCCGGAGCCACGCCGAAAGATAAGCCCCATCGTCTTCGACCTGAGTGAATCCTTGGACGAGGAACTCGACTGGCAACAAAAAGTCGCCCAGGCCGTAATCCGCCAACCACCTTCAGCACTTCCAAGGGGTCCTGACCCTGTTCCATCAACGGGCCAGCTCTTCAAGCCCTCCTCTAGCGAATCGGGCGGTACTTCTGGGCGAGGCCGGTGCCGGAGTTACTGAGGGTACAGAGGGCGGCGCGAGCAGCTCGGCCCGTTCCTGGATCGCGCGGGCCAGCGCGGCTAAACCTTCGAAGAAGCTCGAAGTCCGAAAGCTCGGCGCTTGGCATCTCGATCACTGCTGGAGGAGGGGTTAGTCTGGAAGCTCTTGTACGCTGGGTGCTTGGTGGAGTTGTGTGGGAAGAGCTGGTTGAGGGATGAGTGGATTGCGGACTTGCAGTGTTCCCCCCCTCGCGTTGTTGTCCTTGCATGCGTCTCCTAAGTCTTGATGCTATCGTGTCGGTTACTTGTGGCACTCTGGGACGGTTTCTACTTCCTGGTGGTCGGCCTCTTTTTCTTGGTTCACCTCCGTTACCATTGGTGACTGGTAATGCCGTTGGGTTACCGCCGCGTATTAGAAGGGCGGTTGAAGGGGTTAGTGGATGGTGTTCAGGAGGAGGGGCTTCAGTGGCCCTCGGGTTTTCGTCCTCATTACCGACCGGGCGGTCGGGAGGGTTGTAGGACAGCGCGTCCGCGTAGAGATCACCCACTCTCTTTTTGCATACCGCAGTGAAGCGGAAACCATTTAGTTGCGCCTTCCATTGAGCCATTCTTGCGGTTAGCGTGACTGCATCCCTTAGCCAAGCGATACAGCCGCTGTCCGTGTGCACAATGAACGGGTTAAGCTAATGAAACGGTCGGAAGTGATTGATGCCGTGAGTCAGCGCCAAGCATTCTCGCTCATCGTCGGAGTAGCGCGTTTCAGCGTCCTGGAGGACCCGGGAGGAAAACGCTACATGTCGTAATTCTCTGGACCGCTTGCCTTCTGCGTCCTCCACTTCTATCTCCTGACTCAAGACTGCCCCAATGCCCACCAGGGAGGCGTCCGTGACGAGAATAACGGTTTTGTTAGGGTCGAGATGATACAGCATGGTTTGTTCACGCAAGGCTTCCTTTATGTCGTCGAAGGCTAGTTGGGCCTCCTGAGTCCATACATAGGACTTTGACTTCTTTGTTAGATTTGTAAGAGGCTTGATTCGTTCGGAATAGTCGGGGATGAACCTTCGCAGGTAGTTTGCCAACCCTAAGAACTTCCTCATCTCGGTAAGGTTTCGGGGTTGGGAGGCGGCTTTTAACGCGGAAACTTTGTCAGGGTCGGGCTTAATGCTATCCGTGATGATAATGTGGCCCAAGTAGTTGACCTCTTTGCATAAGAAACGGCATTTGGAAGCCTGGAGTGTAAGTCCTGCCTCCCGCAGACGCTCGAAAAGTCTGCGCACTCGGACGCCGTGTTTTTGGAGGGAGGAGGCATGAACGATTATGTCGTCTAGGTAGACGAAAAGTTCGGTGCCTTTCAAGCCCTAAAGTACCGAGTTCATCATGCGTTGGAACTCGGCCGGAGCGTTGATTAGACCAAACGGCATCCGGGTGTATTCCCAGTGTCCCCCGGGGGAGGAGAACGCAGTCTTCGGGCCATCGGCCGGGTCCAGTTCCATTTGGTGGAAACCACTGGCCAGGTCGAAGACGCTGAAGTATTTAGCGCCCCCCAATTGGCCGAGGATCGCGGTTATATCAGGAAGAGGGTAAGCATCCCCAATTGTCTTCCTGTTAAGTGCGCGGAAGTCAATTACCAGACGCCATCTTTTCCGACCTTTCGAGTCGGCCTTTTTGGGGACTATCCACAGTGGAGAGTTATAAGGGTAACGGGAGCGCTTAATGGTTTTCTGGGCCTTCATGGCGTTTACTTGGGTTTTAATCTCCGCGGCAAGTTCCGGGGGCCAGCGATATTGCTTCACCTTGACAGGCTTGTCGTCGGTGGTTCGAATTCGCACTTTCCTGGCCCTATACTTGCCCACTTCTTCACCCGGGAAAGTAAAGAGATCGGGGTTTCGGCTCAGAAGAGAAATGACATGCTGACGTTCTTGTGGGGTGAGGTGGCTTGGCCATTCGACCTCCCTCACAAGGATGTCAAGTCGAGTACGGGACTCTGAGTTGGGCGGTAACTCCTGGCGATCGTCTGGCTCATCTTCCTCGGTGTCTGTAGCTCCGTCATCCGAGAAAGTGACCTCCTCGAGCTCCTGAGGGGAAATCTCGACTTCCTGGGAAAAGTCGGAAGTGTTAATGAGCAGACAGGTGGCGCAGTTGTCCTAGGCGGCGACTACCGCCTCGCCCACCAACAGGCCCTTACCCAGGTGGACACGGGGCAAATAGCCCTCAGTAAGTTCGGTTTCCAATAAAGGTACCGAAATAACCATGCGGGATCGAGGAGGGATTATATATTGACTCGACGGTTTACATGTTCGAGAGAAGTGAATGGGTTTGACCGGGGCGGATTCGAGGACCACGGTCTGATCCGCGTAGGAGATTTCGGCCTTCTCTTGGCAGAACACATCATTGCCGATGATTCCCACCCCCTCAACGGGGATTTCCAGGTCAATGACGTGGAAAGTGATGTCTACTCCGAACATTCGGAGGCAGACGACTCCTATGGTATCCACATGGTTCTCGCCAATCCCCCAAAGACGTAGCAGTTGAGTGTGGTCAATGGGAACGCCTGGCCGGAGAGCAAGGAGACTAATTAGACTCTCATCAGCTCCAGTGTCCAGGAGAAACGCTTGGTCGTTGCCGCGAAGGTGAGGGCTCCGGGAAAATACCCGTGGCCCGGGTGACGTGGCGTGGGCACGTTGCACCCATACCTCTCGGATCTTAAAGGGGATCGGCCGAACCCCGCGGTTCTTTAATACCATAGTATTGGACCAGTATAAGAGCGTGGCTTGACTCTTGGCCAGGAACGAGTCACCTAAGATAGCTTGATAGGCGCCAAGGGGGCTGGTGGTCATGAAGAATTTGATAGGGGTTTGCCATAGTGTGAGGGTTAGCTTGGATGGCATGCAGAGAAGCAGGAGGAACACGAAAAGCGTATATTGTCTAGAACTTGTAGCATGCGAAAAATGAATAATAAGGGTACTTAATATTAGCTTATAACTAAACAATTGATATGAAATAGTGAAAAGAATCTTTTCCTGGATAAATATCGGCGTTTAGTCGCGGCTCGGGTTGTCTAGGGCCTAAAGAGGGCTAGTAGCCATCTGCGGACGCGAGGAAAAAGAGATGAAAGTATCGTTATTGGAGGGTAGATCGACTAACGCGATACTATAAGCTCGATGAGGCCGCGGGTTCACTCGAATGATTCCTTTCCGTCAGGGAAGGGAGGGGTAAGCCCGCGTTGCTGATAGAGTGCAAGAATAAGCTAGAGAGGGTGTATCTCTGGGTATTTAGAATGGTAAGGAAACCCTCAAAACGCTAAGATCTATAAGACAAGGTTTTGAAAAAGGGAGATCCCAGCATCCAGTATTCCGTTACGTTTCTAGATCATTTAAGGTTTACCGGGATAACACTTCTCCTACACGATGTTGGCGAAAAGTGGGAGTTGGGCGGACAAATCTTCATGGAAATGTCCCAAAAAAGATGTCTAATCGTTTGAACAGGTTCAAGGATGACCCACTAACTGTTCCACGTAATTTCAGCTATGTAGGCCTTAAGTAGGGTCAAGTAGGTCTAAAGGAGGTCTTATCCAAAAAGATCGGAAATGGTATGCAAGGCCTACGGAGGATCTATTGCACCGGTTACCGCGCCGCTCATCCTCACGGAACGCGAGAAAAACTCCAAGTCACGTTTATCTTGATTAATTGATCAAAGGGGTGCGGATAACAAAAGGGCAGCTTGATTAGCACGGAGGAACCCCGTCAAAACCCGATTTCCCAAAACCCTAAAATCTTGGAAAGAAAAGAAGAAAAACAACCAAATTTTATTTATAAAAATTTTTTTTCTCTTTCGACAACTCCGTCGAAAATGTTAAGCAACAACGTTAAGTAAATTGACAGTAGCAACAGTCCGCGATTAATTAGTTCAGGGTAGTTATAATAATGTAATGATCATATTACGCCTGTATTATTAAAGCCAATATAGGACTGTCACTATCAGTTAATAATTATTAATATGATTATAAACTATAATACTAATTAACTAAATATAATATAATTATTAATACTTGATCTGGGATTAATTAATCGTGTTTTTTGTTTTTTTTTTCTTTTCTTTTTTTTTGGTGTCGATAATTTAGGGATTTAGGACTGGGAGATGAGGATTAATAATTTCCCAAAGTATTAACTCGCTGGGAATAATAAGTTGTGAGAAAGAAAGAAGACAAAAATATCAGTAAGGCTAATCCATTAGAAAGACTGAACTAAAGGAAATGTACGGAGAAAAAGAAGAAAGAGAAAAAAACTTATTTTTATTATAATTAATTATTCACGGGATAGCATACCAGGCGAACTCCCCATAATTGAATTTGCAAGAGGTAAAATCGTGTAAGATTAGAAGTACTAGAATAACCCCCGAATATTACGCGGTAATTAATTACCAATAAATAAACGAGTTGGTTAAACTAATTTGTCGCTAAAGAAATGGACAAGAAGGTGTTAAAATCGTAGGAGGGCGGGGCCGGTTAATGCCCGATGCACGGACGTATGTAGATCGCCGAGCAACTTAAAAAAAGTGGGCGTGGCCTTGCCTTCAAACCTTTCATTTCTCTAAAAGTTGAATAAAGTGACAAGATTTAGTGACCTTTTAAAGCGAAAAGTTAAATAAATGATATATTAAGACTCTAAAATTTCCACCAATGCGATAACGATTATTCTATAAGATATTTTAAGGCGAGAAGCTTGAAGTGAATTCCTCGAGGAGCGGGCTTTGACTTTGCCCAGCAAAAATCTGAGTTAGAGCTTTAATAAAGATTTTATAAATTTTAAAAATGGAAGAAATAACTTGTTGAGGGTCCTGTGAAACTAATTGAACCAAAGAGGACCCTTTTTGCATGTAATTTTAATGGATTAGGAAAGAAGAAAGAACCCCGGATGCAGCCTACAGCTGAGAGCAGCGCGATCCGACGGCAACTTTCTTCCGTTTCTAGCGCCGTCGACTTTAAAGGGATTTAAAGATGAAAACTAGGAGGTGAAAGATAGGAATTCTGGGACCAACAGGGGTCCACCACCTCCCCGATTATTATAGAAATAGTTATCGCCCTTAAAGCTCACTAAACCTTGAAGGGTTATTCAAAAAAAAGTCTCGCGACAAGGAAATTCCAAGTCGGCGGGGACTGTTTGAATTTTAATTTAAATAATAATAATGTTAAAAGGGGGAAACTGATTTCGTTTCGTTTGTAGGACTACTGGGGTCGATTCAAAATTGTATGGGGAAAGATCGCGTAAAACAATAAGATAAGTTGTGGCGGAGCCCTCGTAACTGACAGGCTTAGAGTATTACATCGACTTTAAACCATGCTATCTTATATATAAATATGTCTTATACATCTCATATTAAAATTTTAATGAATTAATTTAATTCTAATGATGGAGGAAATTAATTGAAAAATAATTAAACTTTTTTTTTTATAAATGCTCACAACCGCGAGGAAAAGTTTCTTTTCACAGCTTTTTATTGGAAAAATAACTGGCACAGTTTTCATGATTTCCAAAAACATGATGCGGTATATTTAAACAATCTTGACAAATATTTTTCATTCTTTCGGTTTGACCTATATCTTGCTCAATTCTGTAATCAATCGCTGCTGTGATATCATGTCTTATTCTTGGTATATTTTCTTTGATAAGATCTCGCCATTTTTTTATTCTCCTTTCACCTTTACTAATTTGTCTCAAATTATTACAGAGCGATCGTAAAAGATGATTCGTACGCTCTTTTTTTTTACAGTAATATTGTATTCTAGATAAGGCTGCTGTGTGATCAAGGCATTATACACACTACTATCACCATCTCCGATAAAATGTGTGTATATTAACCCATACTCTTCAACACTACATTTAAAACCTTCTAAAATAGCATCTGTTTCCATACTCGACGAGCTATGGGACCAATTTTGAGCACTGTCATGGGATTTAGGATTATTTCCGAGTTTTTTGCTCGTGAGCATATGCAACAATATGTATTTCGTACTCCAATAAATAAGATTCGTTGCGTGTAATAGCCAACGTTAATTCCTACGCCAGAATTTGAATCAAATGCACTATTTGCATAAGATCTTTTTAACCACGTACCATCCACGACTACTCGAGTAAATGCTATATTATCCATGACATAATACATATATGTATATGAAACTACCAGAATACAAATTGTACATTGAGGCTATAATATTTTAAATATATAAACTTTTTATAATAATTAAAAAAAATTCTTTTCAATGATTTATATGGCTTCATTTAATTAGAATTACATTTGTTTCATTATTATTTGGTGCATTTTGAATTTGAATTAAATTTTTTTGTCCTAACAAATTTTTTCTACTCGGGGATTCGAACCTACAACTACTCGCACGCATATGACTTAAACCTACGCTTTAACCTGCTTAGCTATTCTAATACTTCTTTTGTAAACGAAAATATTCGAATAAGAAAAGAGAGAATAACGATTTAATTAATTTATCGGCAAACAGCTTTTACTTTATGGCCAGGGATGTCCACTTTCCAATATTCAGAAATTTATACGCCAATAAAAAATTCTTAGAACTAAATATGAAAAATAGCATTGAAGACAATATAATGGTCAATAATGATTGTTGATAATATGGAATAGTGTCCATAATAATTGAACATTGTTACTAACAAATGATTATTAATCATTGTAATATTTAAATAACAAATTTTAAATTGTTATAAACAAAAAAAAAGAAATCTATGCAATATACTTAAATTCTTCTAACGCGTAATTTTTTTTTCTATTAAAAAAAAGTTACCAACCGTATGACATGAATGGAAACTCACTCTTTTTGTTTATAATAATTGAATTTATTATAAACAATAGAAAGAGAGTTTTTTCAATATTTTTGTGTACTTCCAACGCGTAATTTTTTCTTTCACTGAAATAAAGTTACGAAACATGTAAAATGATTATAAACCGACTTATTTGTTTGTAACATATAATTTGTTGTAAAGGAACAGAAATTGAGTCTTACGATAGAATTCGAATCATTTACTTTTATTATTAATACTCACGCATATATTATTTTCTTATTAATCTTATCACACAGCAATAGGTTTCTGGAATTGGCTCATTCGCGGACGAAGTCGCGGGAATCTGCTAGTTTATTCAATTTCAGTGAATAGCTATTGTATATAAGGGTATACTTTGCTACACAAAATTTAACAATGTTTTTGCAATTAAAGGTTAATTTATTATTAAACAATAAATACAAGCGTATAGTTTTTGATTAAAAATTCATAGGCAATATTGCAATATTGCCGCAAAGCCGGTTGTAAATACCAGTTGTCAACTGTAAAAATAATTTTAAATAAAGCAACGCTTTCTTCTGTTAGTTTTAGAGGCATTTATCAATTATGAACACTGAATATTGTTGTTTTATATTCTGATCTGTCTTATGTTATGCTGATTTTTCAAAATGTTCCAGACTTTCACTCCAATACAACTGCTATGCATAAGATGTTGGTGCTATAAGATCTTCATTAATATCTTCCATTTTCTGGGTTCACCTCTACAGTAGCCCTAACCCTTTAGTGGGAAGTTATAGTAATGGGTCCTATTTTATATCGAGACCATAAAATCATATCGATGTGGGATCAATTGCATTCGACGCGTAATTATGTAACTTAGAACTGACTAGGTTTTCAGTGATTTCTTACAGAAATGTTTCTAATGTTCTTCTTTTAAATAAAATAAAATCCTATAATATGACATTGGGATAAAAATATTATTTCGAAGTTGCATTTCAACTGTCATATCTTTATGAATGGAAATTATTCTATTTTTGCTTTGAAATACTTGCTAGGGAGCAAACTTAATTAACGTTTCAATTATTTCGAATTTCTAACTGAAATAGATTAGAAGTCATATCTCCATGTTTTAGAATAGCGCAGTCAACAGCATACTGGTCTGTAAAGCCGAGGATGCCAGGATCAAATCTCACCGTCAGAAGGATGTTTTCGAATAAAGTTACTAACGAATTTCACTACAGGTGTATATTTGAACAACAAATTCGTATAAATAAAAAACGTCTACAGCGAATTAAAATTTATTTTTGTTTGAACTAATTTTTTTCGTGGTAAAAAGACAAATTCCGATAAAAAAACATACAAAACGCGCTTGTAAATTCCTGTACCAAGCGATCAGAATATTTTCAATAAGATTGGAACAATCTGTTGTCCCTTCGCCGCTTGTGCCGCTTTGCTAATGACTTTTTAATGGCCATTAGCGATCTTATTTTGCCTGTGTACCTCTCCTTTAGGATCAGTAACATGGCCGTATTCAAAGTGCCGTGTTCACGTCTAATACTCGCCACGATACGCCGAATTCTTGGCGTATAAGGACTGTGAGTGTTTTTGTGATCCATCACACTTTGAATACAAGATGCACCCTGTAGAGCCTTTCTGATCTTAATTGCAATCTGTTCGATGCGTCTTTTCAGGCATAACTCAGGGTTAACGCTAGCTGGATGTTCTGCAGAGAGCTTCATTTTCCGGAGAAAATTACCCTCTTTGCTGGTGAAGTCCTATTGATTGGTGCTCTCAGGGGGAAGAAATGGGGGTTCTGCAGTGAGAGAAGGGCGAAACGGGAGTATGCTCCACCTCGGTGCGGCTGTCTCGGGTGGCAGTGTGACTTCGTCCTCAGTCTCTGAAGCGTCTGATATTGAGGAATCAGAATCTGACTCTTCTTCTATCTGCTGTCGAGACTAAGTATACCGCACTTGTGATGCGAGCGCCGCCTGCCTTAGATGTTGTAACTCTGGATGCATTTCGCACCACAGAATATGCAGGCGCCTGGCATAGCTTGAGGTCTGTGGCTCCCATCTTTCCCAGCACTGCGTCAAATCCCGTCTCAGCTCCTCTGTCCACCTGAAACGCTGTAGGGGTGGTCCGAGGTCTATTTCCGGATTGGAACGTATCATAAGGCCCCTCCCAACTGTCCCATGGCGCTCATTCGAAAAGCGCCGGTTGTGGGGGAGGGGCCCGTTGCAGGTATATGTTGAGGAACTTGTTGATGTCCTTTGCAGGGGTGGTTAGCAAAGATGGTGATATTTAACGAAACCGAGATGGATCGTTTCATTCTTCATGTCCAGAAAGCCATCACCTGTAAGGAGAGAAAACTGGCTGTACGGACTTATTCAATTACCGTAGCGAGAGGAGTACCCCTTAGCCAGACACTTATACATATATATCTATATCTTCATATTTATACATTTAAAACTACGTATAGATTGTAATATTATAAGCATACAATTTGTTAGTGATTAATTGTTAGTAATTTGAGTGAAAAACGAAATAAAACCAATAGAACTCAAAGTGTGGTGGATGTTTTTGGTGGTTTTGTAGACCTGTCAACTCCTTAGACCTAATCCTGATGAGCACTCGCTAGCTCACTCACTCGCCAATGAACTTCACCGATTACTGAACCTGAGTCAGTTTCGTTTTGATTTTTCTTTCGTTTGCTAAGAAAAAGGTAAGTTTCTTTTGCTCAATCAACTTTCTATTCTCAATCTTGAAATTGTCACGTTGCAAGAAAAGATAAGAGCACAGGCCCTTGTAACGTTTCCTTTAAGAGTAAATTCGAAAAAAAGGGAAGAGAAGTAATTTTCTTTCCCTTTTTAAAAATGCGTGTTCTTGTCCGACGCCTCCCATCCTTCACATGCTACCTAGTTCCTCCTTAAATCGTTATCCAAGTCCATTATATTTTATTGATAAGAAAAAGAAATATACAACAAATACGGTCGGACATAACAAAAATTACGAAAGACGAGATTCAAATGTTACAAAATTTATTGTTATGCTAAATTAATTAATTTTATTCGACCATTATAAATGGTGTTCCTTTGTATTCAATTTAGAAAAAAATAATAGACAAAATATCAAATTTTCATCATACTTGACGAAAAACTTCTCATTATAAGTGTCCATGAATACATACTTGTATCAAAATAAAATTAACAATTTCCACATAAAATTATTCTCCTCTTATAGCTTATAAAAAGATAATAATAAAATGCCGAAAAATCTTCGAAAACCTTCAAAAAATGCAGTAACTATAAATTTATTAGTACTTCTGAAGAAAGTAACTTTTTTTGCGTTATTGTCCAAAAAAAGCATGCAAAAAAACAATTATTCTCAAACAATGGAATGATGAATTCGAATAAAAAATTATTCAACTAATCAGGAGTAATCCGACTTGATCGATATGTTGCCTACATAATGGACATTTTAAAATCTGTCGAGGAGTTCTTGCTGTTTCTTCGATTCCTATCTAATCTAGTAGCAGTGCAATTCAATTAGCGAATTTAATGTCCCACTTCGAATCGCGGTTATTTTTATGTAAAATTGCACGAGGATTCTGAAAAAACTATTCGCAGGCAAAAAAATGTACGCGTCATCAAGTCTTTTTGTT
This sequence comes from Chelonus insularis, assembly GCF_013357705.1. NCBI lineage: Eukaryota > Metazoa > Arthropoda > Insecta > Hymenoptera > Braconidae > Chelonus > Chelonus insularis. The sequence goes on from NW_023276419.1 coordinate 525,320, forward strand.
ATAAACAATTTTTTCCCACAAGAGTCTGTACATTTTAATAGGACATTTTTTGTTCTGTACTGTTTAACGAAGATTTCTGTCACTTCACTCTTCTCTATTCCACCTGTTTTTTGAGATTTTCGATTTCAAGAAATTCAAAAGGTCGTGCTAACTATTTTACAGTTATTATACCAATTTGTCGGTATCACAGAATTGTTTCTAACCGATCTCGAAACGATTTCTTAGTATAAGATTGACAAAATTTAGAATCATTTCGGATATAAGTCTGTAATTGACGAGATAACTCTCGTGTTAAGTTTGATAACCTTCACAAGGTCAAACCTTAAGTTCGTATCGAATCATCCAGACTTTGTCTGAGACATTTATGTATTATCTGTTTGTGAGGCTTTCCAATTCCGTTGCCGACTCGAAGAAAAACAAAAGCAAGTTCAGTATCATCTCGTTGCTCGTGGGATAAACTAACTCTGGGAGACTTCAGTCCACCCCTTGCATGAGTGGCCACCCCGGGATAGTTGCGACAAGACGAAGACAAAATTATGTCCCTCCGTGGAAGGGTGGCGCCTTCTGTCACTCCAAACCTGTAACACACTACACGCATTTCACAGCATCATTTCTTACTTAAACATTCTTAGCATAACTTTGAGTCGCAGTGGTACTGCCAAAGCACCACTTATTTAAACCGCTGTCAAAAGAGTTCTACTACATATTTTGGTCTGAATTTTTGTACTCGACAGTTTTTGGAGTCGCTAATCATAAACCTGAGGTTGTGTTGACAGAATTCAAAATGGCGGATTCAAGATTGTGGGCATAATATGTGAAACTGGACTTGTATTTTAGACTCACCAGACAAACATTATTTCACTGCATATTTTGGTCTGAATATTTGTACGCGAGGATTCCTAGGTTCGTGGATCACAAAACCAAGTTATATTTAGAAAATTCAAAACGGCGAATCCAAGATATCGGTAAATGTGTGAAATTGAACTAACTATTTCGACAAACCAATCAAACTTTATTCTACTCCATATTTCAGTCTAAATATTGGTACTCGGGAACTTTCGGGGCCGTTGATTGCAAAACTATTGCTAACTTATTGTTATTTCTTTATTTTTTAAAAAATTTTTTTGTTTTTTTTTATTTTTTCTTATTTTTTTGTTTTGTTTGGTTGGTCTAAACGATTCAATTGCACAAAATTTAGGCTGCCATCTTGAATTTTGCAAATCCAAGCTCGTATTCGTGATCAGCATCCCCAAAAACCTCTGTATACTAATTTTAGTGAAATTTGATTGAAGTTCACAAATTTGGTCCGTCATCTTGGATATGAAAATGATAAAAACATAACCGCAGATTCGTAATCAGCGACTCCAAAAGTCACCGAGTACAAAATTTCAGGTCAAATATGTAGTAGAGAAAAGCATGACTCGAAGAGTTAAATAAACCCCCCAAGATCATCGGAAAAGAAAAGGAACAAAGAGAGCATAACGTTACCATCAGCTTAATTAATTAAAAGTAAAATCGTACTCTTTTATTCTGGCGCAGTTCTTATCGATTTCACTCTAAAACTTCTTTCTCCTGTAAATAATCCAACAATCGTGTTCTCTTAACTAATTGATAATGTGAGTTTGCTACTTGAGAGCCTATGTGTCCTGTTCCATCTTTAGATTTTAATATCTGTCCATTATTATTTTCGTATTCATAACACGTATTAGTCCAAAGAGGTCTTAGAGTTTTTATCCCGTTAGACAAATGTAGAAGTTAGTGTATATTTATAGAGCAGAAATAGAAACCGTGAATGGCTTGAAATTGTTGTACGAACTTATGAAGTAAATCACTAGCAATATCAATAGCATTTTCAGTTATAGTGTCAGAATTGAAAATTGCGAGTCTCACAACTAAGCACAAATAGTACTGAAAGTATCTATCCGCATGATACCTTCCAATACAGGAATAGAATAGCAGAAGAACCATATATTTAGTTCAAAACATTTCCAATGAAGCAAATCTTTGATAGTTCGTTCCATCCGATAAATAAATTTATTTATTTAGATTTTGGAGGGGAAAAAGTCGCCATCTTGGCACCTGTCAGGCACTCTTCAGTTAGCCGACAAAGCAACCACACGCGTTTGAGATTTTTATAGTCAGGAGTAAAATAAAGTAAAAAAATAGATCAAGTGATCAACCTAAATGAGCCTTAAGAGAAGCTGAATACTGTTGTGGACCTATAGGATCATCTGGACGAGCAAAATCGTAGCAGAGAGAGGTCAACAAGCAGTAAGTCAACCAGCTCATTATTGCACCGTTTAACGCCAGTTGATCGATGCCAATAATTTCCATCGATTGATTAAATGTAAATTTATTTGTAGTTTTGATTAATAGGGTCGGAGTGTATGAAACGTGGGGTCAGTTCTTAGCGAAATAAAAAAGAAATTTGTATTTTTATTGGTTCAATTGAAAGATTAATTTGATTCATTATAAAGGTGTAAACGCACACCAGTAAGTACCTTGCGTGTGTGTTATTGTAAGAGTGGGTTAACCTCGAGGCGGAAAAGCGTAAAGGGGTATCGAAGCTTAAACTTTAGCCACTAGAGCGTTCTGAGCGGTACGTAATCCACTCAAATTTGAATATTAAATTAATTGAAAACTTTGCAAATTACTAAAATAAAGGTTCCTAGAGGCTCGATAGCATACTCTAGCGTTCGTAACAGCTTTAAAAGTTGTATTGAGCTAGCCAGATTCTGAAGAATTATAAACAACTTAATTGTCGTTAAAATTGGACATTCTAAATTATTATAATGAAATTGAATCTCTGTCACTTCAAAAATTGAGTTGCAAATTAGTAGAATTTAGAGTCCTAACCCTTTAGGTACGAGCAACCTTGGCAAGATCAATTTTACGAGTGGTGAACTGAGGCACCTGGAGTTACATGATGAATAAAATTATTTTTTCAGGCATCAACTTGATCTACATCCATCAGCTGAAGGTGACAACAGCTTTCCTGGCGGGGTGTAGTATTTCAAGATCAGACGTACCCATTAACAATATTTATTTAACAGAAAAAGGATCACGATGTCTTGGTCGAAATATCTCAATACCATTGGCGATTTCTTCTAGACATGGTCGAAAAACGTACAAAAATGTGTTCATATCAGGCTTGTTATTTCCATACCATAATCCAAAGAGTAGATTATTTTCATTTTTCTGGCGGAGTTCATTGGCTGTAAAATACAAGGGCCATACATTGACTTGAGATGAATTTAACACTGGAACTCCACAAGTGTACCAGCTGAACAATATGTTATTCGGATTGGAAAGAAATCCGTTATTACACCATGATTGATAAATTTGTCCATTATAAATGTCAGTCATCAGACTCGGCTCATTTAGTGTTTCAAATCGATGTTGAAGTAAAGTGTAAAAATTTTCCCGTCCAAACATTTCTTTTAATTATTCAAGAAAAGGGAGCTGAATCAAATATGGATTTTTACCTCGCCTCGGACAACAAGGACAAACATCCATTCCAGACAATAAAGATCGCATAAACGTTGTGTAGTAATAATGTTTAGTCATTTCAGACTCTTTGAACAAAAATATTTTTTTGAATTTAAACTGGCTATTCTTCTTCAAGCCTTGAAAAGATGCATGAAAAGAACTAATATTAATAGCATGCTTTCAGCAATTGTTAGAGGAGCACCATGATAATATGGTTGAGATCGATTTTGGTGTTGTACGAAGTCTTCATCTTCATCTTCATTATATTTTGTATTATCAGTATGTAGACTTTCTTTCATATACACTTTATCAAATATTTGGTCTCCTTCATCTATTTTCAGCTTCAAGGATATGTAGTTGCTCGACCATAGGTTTCTGCACAATTTCTTCATTACTATATAAATGATACAAAAAATTAACTCTTATAATATTCTGATACTGAGTAGGATGTTTATGAAGAACTGAGATTACAATTACATGCCTTTGCTTATTGATTGCATATAATTCTTCAGTTTTGTAGTGCACCAGGCTACCGTGTCTTAAGTAATTAGTTGATGACACCTCACGGTGTACTGATACCTCGCTCGCTCTCTTGGCTTCCGGGCAACGTCGTCCTGGCAACACGACTACCAGACTGCAGCTCTTCACAACTCTTTTGGAATTCTTGGAGCCTCATCTCTTTGGGTTTGATCTTGTGGTGTTGTTGGGGACCGAGCACCAACCATACATCCAGATCAAGACTTTACCGATTCTTGAAGATTCCTGGATAAACCTGGAAAAGTATTCTCCCGAATACGGTATGAAAAGTATTAAATATTATAACCTTAAGTAAAACATGACCTTTGGTGTTAGCGTGGTTAGGCAATCAGGGTTCTCATAAATTATTATCATTTTTTTATTAAAATTGGACCTCAGTCGTTCTTGTAAAATTTATGTTATATTCTTTTATACTCATTTACTCGATTTATATCTATTTGAGTGATGTAAATCAGATAATTTATGCTCTACACTTCCATTATTGAAGTTTGTTTGAACTTTAGTAATTTTTGTATCTATTGTGAGTTATAAATAAGCAAGAACATTACAGTTTCAATAAAAAATTTTCTTACTTTGTTTTTAAAAAATTTTTTTTCCTGTGAAATATCGTTATCAGTTTTCTCTACAATTATTACAAACATTTAATATTTATATTTTCCAAAAGATCTCGTAATTTTGTCTGAAAAATAATATAATTTATAAATTTCGAAATTCACGTAGTTCACCATTTTTTCCAGTTTTTTGATTCTGCATATAAACAACTGGACCAATTTTTCTGAAAACCTAATAAATTCTAAGTTGCGCAATAACGTGTCGAATGCAGTTAGTTCCACGTCGATATTGTTATGTCCGACTAGATGAATTAATTTTATTTCTTCCAAGTGAAAGAAAGGGTGTTTATATATCGGTATAAAGGGGAACGGGTAGCGCATGAAGGATTAGAGGCGTCGGACAGGGACAGGTAGTTTTTTTAAGAGGTAGAGGAAAGACTTCTTTCCCTTTTTGAAATGTAAATTTAATTTTAAGAGGACGTTAGAAAGACCTGTGCTCTTCTCTCCTCTTGCGAATGATGATTCCCAGTTAGAGTATAAGGTTTAATTGAATATAATGAACTTACCTTATCGAGATCAAGATAGTCAATTTCCAGACCGGTGCGGGTTTGTTGAGTGGTAAACTTCGACGGCCAGTATCGAACGCCCTTCAAGAGGAGATCCGAGGGGGGAGGGGGGGTCTCCAATAACTCCAAAGCTCACACAACACTTTTTAGTTTGCTTAAGTTACTTCACTTAGATCTCTAATGGTTGCAATATATTTTATCACCAATAGTTACAATATATATATATATGAAGGCGGATAACGGTTGGAACTAGTAAATGTATCTGAATTAGTTGGTTGATAGCACTGTGTCTCTGGAGAGAGTTTTAAGTCGACTAAGGTTAGAATGTTTTTATTCTTCAACGCGATGCTAGATACGCGGGCCGTCTTGACGAGTGTGTGGTCTTGGACAAAAAGCCTAGATAAGAGCTGTTTTGTCTACGAAGAGGCCGCGTGTCACTTCCGTCAAAAGGCTTGGAAAAGAGCTGTTCATTATCGATAAGTAGTGGTCAGCAGGCTAAATTTGCGCAGAAAATAAAAAGAGGGGAACGAAAGGAAAAAGAAAAAAAAGAAAAGAAATAAGGAGTATTCATTGAACGAATATTTAGTCGGACATAACACTTGCAATCTTCTCATTTTAATAAATATTAGTTTGTCGTTTTTAAACATGCTAGGTCAATAAACGAAAAACCTAACCTATTTTCAGTTGATTATCTTTTTTTTTCATGAGCCTTCAGACGTAGGTCCTTGATCAGGCGAGCTCGTGAGCACTGGAAGCCGCGCGTTGTCGTCGTAGGGGCGTTTGTTTTAAAAAAAAATACATGAAGCCACTTTAGCACGTTACAATATAGTGATGAAAGTATTGCTAATAGTGATCGATTATTGTTGCAGAATGTCTCATTCAGTATAAATAAATAAATAATGATAAAAACAGTGGTTATTTGTCAATTATAATAAAATAATTTTATAATAATATTTTTTAATTAAGACGTCTTAGATATTTATCAGTTATCAATAATATTGAATGATTAACGATGTCCCTTATATATCTATTTTTGGCAATTAGAGACTGTTTATATTTATTTAAAGTCGTTAATAAAAGCTTGAAAATATTTATTACCGTATATGAGTTTCAATCTTCCGTAAATTATGCTGATAATGATATATATTGTTATCAATATTGGAATAGTTTTTGAAACAACTGAGGATTATTCATGACGATTCAGAATAGAAATAAAATGTTGTTAATAATTGAACATTAATATAAAGAACTGAATGCTGTTTATGACAAGTCGAGTCATTGCTAATTATGCACAAATATAAAGTAAAATAGCATAGTAATATAAATAATTGGATATTTGCATTAATAATAAAAAATCTATCTATTTATTAAATTGACGATTCTGTAATGACAATTTCTACTACTAAACTTTAATTAACAATGCTGTCAGTTCTAATTTTACATTGTTTATATCGTTGGAAATTTTCAGTAATATGATCAATATAAACTCAAGCCTGTACATGAATTTTTAATAATGCTTGGCTGGGTATGTTGTCTGCCTAATCTTGTTCGTTTAGTTTTTCGAAGCTTTTTTTAGTTGTTATCTGCTTCTTAGAGATAGGCCCTTTTTGTATTCTATTCTGCTACTTTTTTGGGACTCTTCCAATCATCACTGTCTCCCTCGTCTGCTAGCATCGTGTTAAACGTCATATCATCATGTTCGTATTATCATATTCAACTAAGTGATTGAATATGATAATACGACATAGAAATTATCATTAATATCAATGAATCCTCAATAGGATGTTGCATTCTTTAATACACTGTAAATCCCAGTTTTCCAAAATACATTATTTTAATACGGATAAGTGTGTTCAATATGACGTCACATATTCAATTAACATGGTAGTCACTTTTAATGCAGATCTGAGTGTGTAAAAAGTGACTACAATGTTAATCAAATGGGTAACAACATATTCTCTTGTTTTCAGCATTGTATTAATTGGATGCCGAAATTCTAACAGGAAATGTCGTAATGAAAGATTATTCTTTAAGTAACAATCCCCTTTGTAATTTCTTTATATCCCTATAGAATCTTGGAGAAAACATCTGTGTAAAGAAATTACAAGTCCTGTTAGAGAATATTGTCACTAGAAAACACTAAGTCGTATTTTGTTTTTCAATTTACTTACAACGAATTGATCATTAAGATATTTTTTATAAAAATATTAATACGCTACTGGATATATCAAATAAATACACATTCAAATAGTGTAGCAATGTATATAATATGAAACTAAGATCATAGAAATGTCTTTAATCTGAAAGAAATGTAATGTTTTTCAATAAAACTAATTTCTCTTTTGTTATGTATATATGTTGGGCGCGGAAAGCATAAAAAAATATAGTCTGTCTGCCAGGAGTGTTATAGGATAATATGGGAGTTAGTAGCACACCCCAAACCGTGTATGAGGGCATAACAAATTGTTAATATCAATCAGGAGTTTTGTAGGATAATATTAGAGTTAGTAGCACTTTATGGACTTGAGTCCATATGGAATAATGAGTAGAGAAATGTGCAAAAAAAAATCGATGCTAATTTAATACCATAAGTTATCGATACTGCTGAGGAATGTAAACAAAGCGGAAAGAAATCAAAATATCAAAAATAAATGGTTAAATATACTCTTGTAGTGTTAGAGAATGTAAATAAAGCGTCAAAAAGTATGAGTAATGAAATTAATAGCATTAGATTTATATCCGTGCAAAACACAAGTTAATGAAAATACACAATTTTCAACGTAAAAAAAATATGTGGAGGAGGCATTTCCGCGCCGGATATATGTATATCATCTTACTCAAAATTTACATATTTTAAGGTCAAGGTCATTGGGCCGGTGAAGGTTAAACTAAATAATTACCAGAATTCGAATCATTTACTTTTATTATTAATACTCACGCATATATTATTTTCTTATTAATCTTATCACACAGCAATAGGTTTCTGGAATTGGCTTATTCGCGGACGAAGTCGCGGGATTCTGCTAGTTCATTCAATTTTAGTGAATAGCTATTGTATATAAGGGTATACTTTGCTACACAAAATTTAACAATGTTTTTGCAATTAAAGGTTAGTTTATTATTAAACAATGAATACAAGCGTATAGTTTTTGATTAAAAATTCATTTATCAATTATAAACACTGAATATTGTTGTTTTATATTCTGATTTGTCTTATGTTATGCTGATTTTCAAAAATATTCCAGACTTTTACTTCAATACAGCTGCTTATGATGTTGGTGTTGTAAGGTCTTCATTAATTTCTTTCATTTTTTTCCGATTATTTGAGCGAATTGATGTTTAACCACCGAATCCGTATAGCGTACGTCCCCGATCTTTTTATTCGTAAACTACATCTGCTGTGACAGTCTTTCATTTGGCATGCTTGGTGTAAGTTATTGCGTCACAAATCACATTTTTGAGGAACACTTCTAAAACTTCATAAATCTCTTTGTAGGTTCATCCAAAAATACGTTTAACATCACCTCGAATGGCGAAACGATGGATTGCAGGTTTCATGATATGTTGGATGTTGTCCTTTTTCTCCTTTTCCACATCCAGTCATAATGAATTAATAAAAGTTCTCTTGGTAGTAATCTCAAAACGAGACAGAGAGACTAGCCCTGATGGTTGTTGAATAATTCACGAAGAGAATAAAGAGTGTGGCGGTGTCAGAGTCTTAGTCTGTTATCCATATTATTTAGTCACTTTAGAGTATCATTAGAGAAATTTTAATAATTTAGCGTATCTCGTTTATAATTCGTATTCACTTCATGTCTTCATATTGTTCTTGATAACTTGAAGACAATTACACTTCATTTAGAAGTGTTCTAGAAGCAAGTATTATGCTGTATAACATTACTGATGAGATGGAATTGACGCTTACTTATCGATATGCGTGAAGGAGTTCTCGATTAGTTAAGTACCGTTTTTCGACATTTATTTTCATTTTGAAATAAGATTTATCAAAATAAAATAACAATAGCAGTATATAAATAGATATTTCCCAATCCGAATAAAGCGAAAAGAGATGTAATTTTTTATTTTATTCTTTCCACTGAGAAGTTGGTCGCGTGGATCTCTCGGGTCGCACCCAGACCACTGCAGAGCACTGATATTTTTTAAATTGTAATAATTGCAACATTAAATATATATAAAATTAAAATAAAATGTAAATAAATACTATTTTCAAGTGAAAAACGAAAATAAAACTTTTACTACAAACTTTCTTTTATTTTATTTCACAATTTTGAATCCAAAAAAAGTTTTTTTTTTTTAATCTAAAATAATTTAGGTAGAAAAAAAGTAACCAGTGACCAATCACATTTATAAAATTAGTCAAATCATTGAAAATGTTTAAGTAACACTACGATAACAATAATGTATATATAATCAACAAGAAACAATATCTTCGTTTGTAAAATTATATATTTAAATAATATTAAACGTCAATGGATGATTATTTATTATATTATAATAGAAAATAAAATTTATGATAATTAAAATAAGTATAATGACATTTATTATTTTACAGTAATATTATATAAGTTTATAGAAAGTGAAATAAATAAAAACATTTAATTTATAGACAAAAAAATAGGTAACTGATTAGAAATGGAATATTGATTAAGGCTGGGCTGAAGTCAGAAAGTTTCCCGGAGTTGACTTTACGCCCTCACGTTGTGCGGCGAAAAGCCGAAGCTCGATATCAATTGAAATTGAGTAGGTAACAGAGAAATCGTTCGAAAAATGATAATTTTCAGGGATGCACTACAAAAAGGGAGCCTTAGGGTACCAAGAAATTTACAAATTTCAGAATAATCTGTTCCGAGCAAGACAGAGCACAAAATATATCTATCTATCTCCGTCTTATTTTTCAGAGAAGACTGCGAGTTCGAACAGTTGACGAGCAAGCACATTCCCCACCCTCTGTTACTAAGCCTGAAGCTTACGATATCTAAACGTAAACAAAGCAAATGAAAATATGCTAGCTCTATAGTCAGAAGGTTCGCCAGTTATTTTACCGAACGGTGTTCGATTCCAATTGCGGCAAAATTTTTTTTTTATTTAAATTGCATGTAATTGCAATTTTATCATGCCAAAAATGAGTTTTAAATTTCAATTTTTATGTATAATTTTTTTTTTAATTAATCAATGACAAATGAGAAAATATTTGAACAGGACCATTAACCTTTTTTTGTACAAATACATTGATAATAGCCTTTTTTAACAACTTATTAATAATAAAAAATTGTTTAAACAATCCGCGGCGAGTTCCGATACTTCGCCGGCAAGCTCGACCCCCACTTTCTGTGCCCAAGCCTGTAGCTTATAATTTTCAAGCATCGTTTATATAATTGGAACTATAATAGCTCAGTGGTTAGAGCCCCGACCTTTTATTTTGCTGGGCAGGGTTCGATCCCAGTCATAGGCAATTTTTTTTTCTGTTTCTTGTTCAAGTGACTTTATATACTTATAAATCAATTCATATATTTTATTACATTATTCTTCCAATTAATTACGAAAAAAAACTTGTTTTTCTGAAAATAAGCTGAGGGTGAGGAACGAGTTACTATGAATTCTCTTTTTTAGAAAATGTTGTCTTTAAAAGACACTATGAATTGATTTTGAACTTCTACAAACAACCAATTATTGTATTTATATAAAATTTTAATGAAAAAAAAAATTGGCTATAACTGGGATCGAACCCTAATCGGTAAAATGAAAGCTTGGTGTTCTACCTACAGAGCTAACATATTATCTCTGACATCATGTTTATGTTTATAAATTGTATAATGCAGGCTTGAGTACGAAGGGTAGGGATAGAGTTTGCCGGCGAAGTGCCGGAAATCCCCGTGGATTATTTCAACTACTTCTAAATATTTCTAAATTGCTTAAAAAAAAGCTACGTTCATATAGCTATAGTAAAAAAAGTGTTTATAACCCTGTTCATATGTTTTCCGACTCGACGTTGATAAATTACATAAATAATTGAGAAAAAAAAATCAAATCGTTGGTAAGAATTCATTTTAGCATGTTAATATTATAATTACATGCAAATCTAACAAATGAAAAAGAAAAAAAAAACTTTACCATGACTGGAATCGAACCCTGCCCATCAAAATAAATGACCGATGCGTTAACCACCGAGCTATTATGATTACAAAACATTTATATATGCTCAAAAATTATAAGCTGCAGGCTTGGGCATAGAGAGTGGGGGTAGAGCTTGCCAGCGAAGTGCCGGAACTCGCCACGGATTGTTTAAACTACTTTTCAATGTTGATAATAATATGATTAACTTGTTAATAACATAACATTGTTAATACATGTAAAGATGTATAAGTTGTTAAACACAGGCTATTATCAATGTATTTATACAAAAAGAAAGTTTATGGCTCTGTTCAAATATTTTTCGACTTAGCGTCAATAAATTCAATGAATAAAGAGAAAAAAAAATCAAATTGTTATAAAAGATTAATTATAGCATGTCAATATTATAATTACATGCTAATCTAACGAATAAAGTAGAAAAAAAAAATTGGTTATGACTGGGATCGAACCCTGCCCGGCAAAATAGAACTCTGACGCCCTAACCACATGGCCAGCATAATCTCGATATTGAGTTAATGTATATTTGTTTTTATACTACATGCTTGGATACGCCGACTTGGAATTGAGCTTCCTTATTAACATTTATACCTAATAAAAATGATAATAATGGATGAATATATGTATTTGAAGTTATTTGCAGGTATTATATTAATTAATGTTAAATGAGTATCATCATTTTTTTTTATCCTAACTGCAATAGTCATCAAAGTGTAGGGCATTGTAAAGTGATACACTATGTTTACATCACATACATATATTACCCGTACACACACATACAGAATTTACTCGCCAAAATGCAGGGCACCATCAGTTCTGGATACGGATTGAGCATTTTTTCAATATGGATGACTGAGGTCATCTGCGAGCATAATGCTGTCACCTATCAGAATTTTTTCAAACTAATTTTCCGGAGAATATCATCTGGAATACAAGATTTCTAATTATTTCTAAATTATTCAATTTTATACTATGAATTGATTTTTTTAACATTCAGACAGGTGGCAAGGACTGACGCAAACACGAATTTTGGGCGAAAAACGTATAAAAATGAAATAATTAGTGATTTTTCATCTGAATGATGTGGCCGCCATCTTGAAATTTAAGCGCGGTAAGTCAATTCATAATTTTTTCATTATTCTTTCTAATTTTTTTAATAAAAATATTCACTATATACAAAAAATTGTTGTTTACGTCAGTCCGGCATTAATTCCTCTGTAATTTGGTACCTAATTTTATAGAAATAATTGTAAATTGGCGAAGAAATTAGAAATTTCCCGATCCCATGTATTTGGATAGGGGGAATCAGTCGCCTTTCTGACTTCAGCCCAGCCTTAAAAGAAGGAGCAAGTTTCTTTATTTTCTATACTTTTTGTTGAAGGAAGTCACTGTGTGGCGCCACTTTCCAAAAAACGGAGGTGAGCTCTACGGGCATCCGTATATAAGTACCGTGCGCTAACCAATTGCGCCACTGGAGCTATACAATAGAATATCCCGACTAAAAATTTTTCAAACCTTAATTTAAATAATAACAAGAAAATTTAAGTAATAATAATTATAATTGAATTATAAACTTAAGTTTATAATCACTATAATTAAACTAACATTTATAGTCATGACTATTAATGTGCACGATTATTTCATGATGACTGAAAGAGTAAGTTTAAATTATTATTATTATTTAAATTCAGGTTTAAAAATGTTTTAGTGCGGATAGTCTATTGTTGTAAGGACTATCTAAAAGATTATTTAATCATGAACTTTCTAAATTAATTTAGATGTTGAATCTCTATTTGAAAAAAAAACTACTCCATCGATAATTTCTCGGATGGTATCAAAGTTTTTGATGGACCAGGCATTAATGACGCGGAGTGTACCCTGGCTAATTCAGCCGACCCCGTATCTTATGAGCAAGTATCGACAGCGGAAATGATTTTTATTCATATTGAGTTCCCAATCTCGAATTTTTAAGTTTAAGATAAACTGTAAAAATTATAAAATTTGCAATTATATTCCAAGTATGATGTTTCAGAGATGGTCGTTCAAACATGATAATAGAAAATTGAAATTTCTTAATTTTCAAAAAAATTTTTGATAATCATTGTTATTTTTTACAAACCTTTGTACCTTTTTAATGATAAAGCAAATTAGTTTACATCCTAAAACGTCATATTTGGAATATGATTACGAATTTTATAGTTTTTTTGATTTAGCCAAAACTTCAAAAATGTAAGATTGGAAACTCAATATGAATAAAAATCATTTCCACCGTCGATAATTGCTCACAAGATACAAACCAGGCATTAATGCTCCTGAGTATAAAATAGGTACCACTGAATGATTTCATGGAGAGGAAATGATGCGTCAGATATGAGCGCATTTCTGCCGTAAAAATTTACCTGCAGCTTGGCGACAGAAACTTACATCAGACTATTTTACAGATGCTTACGTGTAGTTCCGACTGTAGACTTACTATTATCTTTTGCTAAGAACGGAAACAGACGTACGTATATCTGGCGTTAGTATCTTTTCGATTTCTAACGTTAGTCTTCAGTAAGTCTGACGTAGAATTGGCTACTAGGAATTTTACCAGGGTGCTAACAGTCAGCTCGTCTCTGAGTATACTACTTTGAAATAATTAACAAAAATAGGTAGTTATAATCCAATTACAACAAATTGAAAAATTTTCAGTTGATTAGGAAAAGAACTAAAACAATTACTAAGTTCAATCAAAAGACAGTAGTTAAATTGCCGTGACTAGTTTTACTTAACAAACTGAGCGTTTGATCGATCAAATGATGTAAATACAAAGATATTGCAAACGACAAGAACAGTTCTCTATAAGCTTCTAGAACAGGTTGAAAACTTTATGTCGTGAAAAGTGACCAAAAAGTAAATAATATTGATAAACTAAACAAACATGGTCGTACCATAATGTCATCATTGATGCATCGAAGAGAATATTATATTTTTAAGTCGATCTCAGGTATGAATTGGTACACATATGGTATGCATACACTGGATATAGGTACATAAGCTTCACGACAAAAAGTAAATTGAAAATTTGAATGGATGACTTCCGGTCAACGAACGTGCAAAAATTGGCATGTTCTGAGATATGTAAAGAACATGTATGTACATTTTTAGATCGATTGAAGTAATTATGTGAGAGACATAAATTTTTTTTTCTCAAATAATCAATTATTTTTACCTGTTTTCTTTTTTTCATAATTTGAATGGATAACTTCCGGTCATCACGAACGTGCGAAAATTGGCATACATGTTCTTAGAGATGTAAAGAACATGTATGTACAGTTTCAGCTTGATTGAGGTAATTATGCGGGAGATATAAATTTTTTCTCTCCCACATAATTTTTTTTTGCGCTAAAAAATTAGAAAAAAGTACCCAAAAAAGCTAGATCGATAGGAAATTTAATTCACTATCTGTTTATATATATAATTGTGTATAAAATCGGGTCGCGATTTACTCCCCCCTCTATGCGTGCCAAATATTTTTAACCCACACCATCGTGTTCCTCGCAAAATTTCCGATCTAGTCATCTATAAATCATTACTTTGGTTGCAGCGAACCAACATTATCCCATTTCCCTTATTTAACTGGACTAATTGTATTTATTCAAAAATGGATTATTAATTCATTCATTCAAAGAAATGGATGATGTGTCATTGATAATCTACCATCAACTAACTCATAACGTTATTATATTATAAGAATCCAAGGGAACTACCTTAGACTCCAGACAGAAATCTACTTCCCCCACTCTAACTGTAAAATACTCGACAGGTGTAACTTCGAATAACGTTAGACGGACTTGCAGCAGTAGGATTCTTTTATTGAAGACTGAAATCAGACAGTTGTCTACTCATCTTTTTTAAAAATTTTTATCATTATTTTTTTTTATTGTTTGATTCAAATTTCAACGATAGTAAAAAATGGACTTTCTTATTTTAAATTTGTATTGATAGATAAATGTAAATTCTATTCCTAGTGGTATTAAATAACAATAATAATAGAAAAAAACATAAATCAAGCTGGATCGAATAATAGAAATGGTGTTTTTTGAAAAGAAAAATAAAAGTGAAAATTGTCGTCTTCTTGCAAGTATTGACAAATTAAATAATAGTGAAAAAAATCATGTGGAAAATGGTAAATACTTTTTGTTTTATCAATCACATTAATGACGAAAATTATTTATAAATTTTTAAAAAATGATAAGTTAAAAAAGTTTTCCACTAGAGAGGCTATTATTAAAACAACCAAATTAATTATGTTTTATAATTTAAAAAAAGTAATTAGTCAATATGCTTCGAACAAGGGCGAAAATTGAAAGTTAGTTGAAAATTAACCGAATTTGTTCATTAAGGTGTTTTTAGTGACGGCAGGGAAATCAATATAAATTTCTATCGACATGGCAAAATGTGCTTTTTTGTTTATAAAAAATAGCTTTATGAAAAACATGCATTATGGCAAATTCTATCGAATTTGCATATTATTTTTATCGTGAAAAGTAATGACAATTAATCAATGCCAAGTTTGTTTACATATTTGGCATAAATATCACTTCTGATTAAAAAAAAAAATAACTTCAAAAAGTTTATTTGTTGATGAGCTACGATCAATTGTTTAACAAACAGTGGTACTCTTGATATAATCAATTAAATATCACGAGAATCATCAGTTGTAGAAAGTTGAGACTGGTCTCATTGTTGATTGGACTAGATTGTATTTTTCATTAATGAAAATAAATAAGATAATTAATATGATCAGTTGTTATAAACTAGTGATGTTGAATAATATCGTTGATTTGTCTATTGTTTTTTTTTATTATCTTTAATTAATTGTAAGCTACTTATTACATAATTTAGCAACCTTTCAACAACTGTGACCTAAAATCACAGATAATAATTATGTTGATAATTAGTGTTTGTTTTTCTACAAATCTTGCAAATAGAAAGTCAACTATACATCGATTAGTTGAAGAAAGTATATAAGTAATTAATATTAACTAAAGAATTGAAAAGGAAAATTAATGAACTACAATTTCAGGGTCATTAAAGAGTTGAATACTAGATTCCATAATTTCACATTATTATTGTAATTTTTATCGTGCATTAGATGTCACTTAGTGTGATTTTAGATTTTTCCTCTTTAATCTTTTTCAACAATTTTTTATAAATACTAACCAAAATAGTTGTGTCTACCCTTTTTTTTTTGTTTTTTCAATTATTATTCTGAGATAACTTTTCAAACTTTAAAAATATAACATAGTTTCCTTCTTTGCCTACTTGATATTTTTTCATGTTAACGAATCGAAGCAGTATCAAGTTTTAAAATAAATATAGACGAAAAGTGAGTAGAGTTTATTCTTGGGAAAAAGTTTGCATTCATTTCACATTTTTTCAATCTCATAGGTAAATAATATTAATGGTTTAAATGTTTTTCATACTTTTCAATTAAGTATTTTTTTTTAAACTACAATATATTTTCAGTCAATATAATCCAATTAAGTTTTAATAATAATAATTAACTATTATTTAAAGAAAAAAGGATATCAAAAGATATCTTTAATTATTCAAACACTTGGTTATTGGAATGTAAAGAAAATACTTAATCTAATGTTAATCTTTTATATTGTAACAAATTCATTTAATACGGACCAGATAAACGTTTCTCAATAAATGGCTACTAAGACATTGTTTCAGTTAAGTTCATATGGTTGTAATTGCGAAATTATTGGGTAAAACAAAACTGGAAAAATCTTATTTCATCCTAAAAATAAATTTATCAAGCAAAGGTTCCGAATTTTCGTTAATCCATTCAATTTACAATATGGGTTCAATAGGTAAGGCAAAAACTTTTTTCCATGTATTTCATCTATTCTGATGAAAAAAACGAATCCATTGAATAACATTGTGAACATAAAAATTTACCTATGAAATATTGAAACCAGTTATTATTGATCGAAATAACCACACCCCACTAGATTTCACCCCTACAAGTGTACTTGACGCCATTGCGCACCCTCTTCCACTCCCACTATTCATTCTAAGAACACATCGTATACAAACGCATTGCTGAATACATATACATAGTGCATATATATGTACGCCTAGGTACAGTGGATGTAATCGAAAATTGTGTCATGATTGTTTCAGCTGCCTTCATGCATGTAAGGGAAAATCTCGAGGAACTTGGACGAGTGGCAGACGATACTGATCTTGTTTTTCTCAAAGGATTATTGGAAAGTCCTATTGTGAATTCCCTTGTTAAGGTAAGTCATTTTTAACAAAATGTTTTCTTTAATTTATTCGATTATAACTATAGTGATTAATGAAATTTTGAACATAATTAAATCAGGTCTTTTTAAAGGAAGGATATACTTAGTACTTTCATTGCAATTTGTCGAAATTAAATGAGATTTAATTTGTCATCTACTAAGTAAAGTTGTGAAATCAGAATTGTTCAGCATATTTCAAAATTTTAGAGAATAGTTTTAAAACTTGAAAAATTGAAATTATCTTAAAAACTATGGAAAAAGTTTCAAATAAAAGTAGAAATTAAAATTTTACTTACAAGATATCCTCAAACCTGTTACCTTATCTTTTATAATTCAGCCAAAAAACGGAAATACAGATAGCGGAATCGATTTTCTAACATTTCCTCATATTTATTCTTACTTTGCAGTTAAACTGAAGGAGATATATATTAGAGTATGATTTCTTTTTTTATGTAAAATTAAAAGATTTTTAATTTTTATTCAAATTTTTTTTTGTATCTTCCATAGTTTACAAGATAATTTTATGAATAATGAATAGAATTAACTTAATCATTTTGCTAATAATACATTTTTTTAAAATTACAACTTATCTTGATGACATTAATTTTTTTATTTTTTCTAATAGAAAAATAACAACATAAAAAGACTCATATGTGTCTTCTGACTTATTGCGAACATGACAACAATAAAGAGAAATAACGTGTGAGAGAAGAGATAAAATTAATTATTATTAAAATTCTTTGAATGGTATAGAGAAATTTTCTTTATATATTTCACCATCAACATGTTCTGCAAATAGGATTTATTGTAAATTTTTTCAGCAAAAAAAAAATCAATTCAATCTTAATCAATAATAATTTAATTAAACTGTTTAATTTTATTTCCACGATTACCAATTAATGTAGAATTTGATAATTTTATTCTATTTTTTAATGATTATTTAGTAATTGATATTTCTATAACCAAATAAGCCATTACAAAATTAATTGATAAGATTACAAAAAAAATATTATTATGTTACGAACTTTGACGACCACTGAATCAGAAGAATTAATTTAAAAAAGGCCCTCGATAATCTAGACACGGCACTGGCTTTAATATAACCGATTGTTGCATACCACGAGTGCGCTACGATCCCCCACCTGTTCTCAAAAGCCACTGACCACGGGAAATTGTAGAATGAAAGAGAAGAGGTAGTTAGGCGCGGCTTTGTGAGTCTTCGTGACACTTCGTGACTTTCGTTAACTACTTCAAGTCTACTTTTAATGGGTTTTTTTTTATAAATTTAAGCCAAATTGACTTCTGGTACATGTGAGTTCTAAGTAAAATACGTTATCAAATCAATTTCGTAGTCATCTTTGGATTATTCTTGGAAAAAACGTTTCTCTAAGTCTCAATGTGTATTACATGAGAATATTGTACATATGTGGGAGTGTCCAACTGACACGAGAGAGCTATAAATATATTTTTTATAAACTTAAACAGCAAATTGTTGGATAATTATTCTATTTTATCATTGTTTTCGTATCAAAAAATACCAAGAGATTCAGGCCTTCATCGTCAAGAGTATTTAGTTTAAATTTTCATCATTTTACTGTCTTATTTATCATCTAATGTTTGATATATTTTTTTTTCAGTTTAAAAGGTATTAATAGCAACGACTTATATAATATAATATATCAGAAAATCATATTATAGGAATTAGCTTTTTGATTAAAACTGTCGTAATTTTTAAGAAGTGATTTATCGATCTAAAAAATAATATTTGCAAAAATTTTACTTATGGAAAAAATTTATTTTCATTGCAGTTCTTTATTGTTATTAGAAGTTTTGAATGTATTTCATTTTTTCAAATTCAACGATTGAGGTGAAGAAAAAACAAAGAAAAGCATCAAAACGTTATTACGAAATATTCGAAAGTGATGAATAAGAACAATATTAAAAAAAGTCTCGAAATGTCAATGAAATCGTTTTTTTATGACTCCAAAACAATCAAGATTATTATTATATCCATCGATTTTTAGACATAAAACAAAACTTTCAACTTATTTGTGTAATTTGTTGTTTTTTTTCAGCTCCAAGAAAGACTAGAAGAGCCACCGAAATTGGTAGATCCAATTTATTTTGAGGTTTGTGACCTTACGAATGAAATAACACACACATTTGAGAAGTCAAAAGATACGAACGCCCGACAGCTTTCAAAATTACTGAAGGGTTCACACTTGAAAGCACTTTTGGAAACGCATGACGCAGTAATTAAAGGTCGTAAAACTCCAGCAAAAACTTGTACATTTTTATCAACAATGCCGACTGATGAAAGAACACAAACGGTGCGAGTTGTTGGACTCAGGCGGCAAGCAAATGAACCTCTGGTGCGTTAATTTACATACATAGTAGATCATCCATTGGAACCGAGAAATCCGGATTTTTCTACATGGCTAAAAATTTTAGGAATAATTTTGGAAGTGTTAAAAGTAATTAGTAATCATCAAAATGTTATCCCAATCCCAGGAAAGGGATCAGACAACCTAGACAATTAATGTTCGTTTCAGTTTTTTGTGATTATTTCATAAACTATGAAAGATACAAAAGAAAATTTCGTACAAACGATTAAGATCTTGTGATTTTACACAAAAAATATCGAAGACTTTTATATCTATCTGTTATTGTTCATTAGCTGTAAAATGGCATTAAAGGTGAAGCAGCGTTTTTCTATATTGAACATTTTTTTCCATTTTTTCAAATCTTACAGTTAAACTCTAAAAGATGCGGAAAAAAGTTTTGGATAAAAAATAAAGATCTGACTTTAAATATTCAATGAAGAAGATGATTACGCTTTAATCTCTATCTCACTTAGTTTAGCTATAAACGATAATAAAGATGAAAAATGGTGAAAAATGCAGTCTCTCATCTTTATTGTCGTTTTGTGACTAAACCATGTGAGATGGGAATTAAAGAGTAACGGCCATTTTCATGTAAAATTGCAGGCTCTACAATTTTTATTTAAAATTTTTTCCCATATCTTTCATAGTTTCTGAAATAATCTGAATAAACTGGGTTTAGGTTAATTTGTTAGTCTCTGTAGTCTTCTGTCTTACCAACGATTAAAGCACTTTTTTACGGCCATGTTTCAGCTTCAATTTGACTATTATTCAATAAAAATTTTTTAATAAAGTAAAATTATGGAAAATATAATTTTTCAGGGTTTAACTGTTCAAATTGATGAGTCTGGTAATCTCATCATTGCAAGGATACTTGGAGGCAGCTCTGTGTCTCGTCAAGGTCTTCTGAAATCTGGTGAAGTGATTATGGAAGTCAATGGAAAGTCAGTTCGTTCTCCAGATCAACTTCAACAAGAAATTCAAGCAGCTAAAGAAAATCTTACATTAAAAGTTGCATCTGGTATTTCCAATGATAGTAATAAGCCTATAAAATCAACAGTAAGTGAAAAGAGTTAATTTAATAACAATATACAGTAGTTTCAAAATTTTTGATCCATTTATAAAAATAAAATGACAACTTTAAAGTTGTACAATCGATAATTTGTTCGTCAATTGTTTAATAATCAATAATGTAATTTTATAATTCTAATTCGACTGATTGAACGTTCTTGAGTTGGTCTTTGAATATTGATTATTAACTTAAGAGAATCATGTCAGTCATTATTTTTTTGCTAGTGTTATATGAGAGCACTCTTCGACTACAATCCGACAGATGATACACTTTTGCCTTGTCGAGAAATCGGCCTTTCTTTCCAAAAAGGTGACATTCTTCAGATTGTCGACCAAGCAGATCCAAATTGGTGGCAAGCTCGAAAAGTCGAAGGTGAAGGTTTAAGTTCACCAGGATTAATTCCTTCGTTAGAACTTGAAGAACGGAGAAAAGCTTTCGTACCACCTGAAGCCGATTTTGTTCACAAAATTGGAATATGCGGAACTCGGGTTTCACGCAAAAAAAAAAGAAAAATGTATGAATCGAAGGCGAATGGAGAATTCGATAGTGCGGAACTTTTGTTATATGAAGAAGTTGCAAGAATGCCACCATTTAGACGTAAGACTTTAGCTTTGGTGGGGCCAAGAGGTGTAGGACGACGGACGCTAAAAAATCGACTTATTAATAGTGATCCCGAAAAGTTTGGAACCATTGTTCCTTGTAAGTATGAAATTTTATACGATTAAAAGTCGCAATCAAATGACAATGATTAATTTTTCACAATCGCGAAACGAACTAATGAATTGTGATTTATCGATATTTTAAAACATCAATGTTAATTTCTCAAACTTTTATTATAAAAAAATTATTATAAAAAAAAATGTCAAAGTTGCATAACTGTTTGATAATCGATTTGACCAATATCGATTGTTATATAATTTATATATTGATTATTATACAGTCGCTTATTTAATGTGAAAAAATTGAAATAGTAAAATCTGTTAAATAAAGAATCTCGATACGATGCATCGATTCGATTAATATCGATTGATTACTTAATGTACGATTTGTACCTTTATAACTATTCGTTTTTATTATTAAACGTTGAATAAAATAAATTTTGACGAGAAATTTTTATAGATACATCAAGACCACCGAGAGTACTCGAAGAAAATGGTAAAAGCTATTGGTTCACTGATCGAGAAACAATGGAAGATGATATAAAACAACATCGATATTTGGAATTTGGTGAACACGGTGGTCATCTGTACGGAACAAAATTAGATTCTATCAGGGAGTTGATTCGTGCTGGAAAAATGTGTGTCTTAGATTGTAGTCCAGGTGCTCTCAAGACTTTACATAACAGTACCGAGTTCATGCCTTATGTCATTTTTATCGCTGCGCCTGGAATGGAGCAGCTAAAGGTTCTTTATGATGTTGGAAGATCTACAGGTGCCAGCAGTCGCAATCTAACGGTAATTTATTGATATCTGGTATTTTATTCTTGTAAATTATAGTTTATTTATTAAATATCTGAAATGAAATATTATTTCAACAGATTGGTACTCAAACAATTGTTCAATATTTATTTATGCTCGACATTGTAGAAAGTTATTCAAATCATTTTATAAAGCATTTGAAGATATTTTTGTAACGATTGCGTTGAAAGTTCAGCTTTTAAGGATTAGCTGTCATGACTGCACGAGTACAAAAAATAATTCATAATTTTAGTGTTCTGTGATAGTTTATCTCACATCTAGCATAAATTACTGTCATCATATCAATAAATGATCTAGTGTTTTTAGTTATTTTGTCAAGAGAAATTAAAAATCGTTTCCTTCTAAAAAATTCTTAAACAATCAAAGACATGATTCCCTACAGTTATTACCTACTTTAAATTTTATTAATGAAAGTTAATACTCGAATAACTAAAATCTGGTCGAGTATAAATTTTAATAATGAAAATTGATAAGCATTAATATGTTAGTATATTGAACTTTTGCATGCTTATGTTACACATATATTTTTAAAATTTTGTTATGCTATTTGAAAATTGATTTTGTATATGTTTGATGTTGATTTTTGGTAGTTTGATCGCCAAAGCTCCATAAGATACAGTTCAAGACGTGCTAGGACCTTAGAATCGCTTGCATCATTATATGAGGTTTGTATTTGCACGTTTACATTATCTTATATATTACTTTGTATTTGAAATATTTTATTACATTGTCTAAGAAAAAAATTATTTAACCCTTTGAGTCACAGTGATACTGCCAGAGCACCACCTATTTAAACCGCTGTCAAAAATGTTTTACTGCATATTTTGGTCTGAATATTTGTGTACGAGGGTTTTCAGGTTCTCAACGATTCAATTGCACAAAATTTAGGCCACCATTTTGGATTCGCCATCTTGAATTTTGCAAATCTAAGCTCATATTTGTGATCAGCATCCCCAAAAACCTCTGTATACTAATTTTAGTGAAATTTGATAGAAGTTCACAAATTTGGTCCGCCATATTGGATTTGAAAATTATAAAAATATAACCTCCGATTCGTGATCAGCGACCCCAAAAATCACCGAGTACAAAATTTCAGGTCAAAATATGCAGTAGGAAAAAGCATGACTCAAAGAGGTGAATATTTCATAGCGGAAGATATTAGAAATTCTTCATTAAATTGTTAAAAATAATGAACAATAGTAAAGACATTTATTTTATCACGAGTTAAATTCCAATAATAATAAAAATTATAAATTTTGGGTATTTTTATTTTCATCATCTATTTACAGCCAAACTATTAGAAATAGTAAATAAAGTCTAAGAAACTTTTTTATGTAAAATGTAAAGATTTTCAATTTTTTTGAAAAAATTTTTTTTCGTATCACCTATTGTTTACAAAATAATCACAAAAAACTTCGATGAAAACCGTTTCTTTAGCTATCTTATCCTTTATCGTGAAATATGAGTACGATTTTAAACATTAATAATTATTTCTACCAAATCTAGAAATAATTCCTGATATTTTTAATCATCCAGGAAAATCCTGATGTTACTTCAATGTCTCGACTGGATTATGTGGATTTACAAGTAGATAAGACCCACAATAATTTGTTCGAAATCTATTCAGTGTGCCTTCAAGTCATTGATAACTATTGTATTTGATTATTATCAAATAACTACTGAATATCTATTTCTTTTGAATTTATAGATAACATTGTCAATTGAAGAATAAAAAAAAATTTTTCTACTTATATTTTCCTCATTCACACAATTTCTATCTTTTTCAGGAAGATGATTTACGATCAACTTTAGAAGAGTCCGCAGCCTTACAACGAGCTTATGAAAAATACATCGACATGGTAATAGTAAATGAAGATTTTGACAATACATTCAGACAAGTGGTAGCAGCATTAGATGCTCTTGCTACTGAACATCAATGGGTACCTGTTAATTGGATTTATTAAACTAAAAAATTATTTTTTCTGACATATTACTCATCAATCATGAATGAGTCTCGAGAATATTCTGAATTGATTAATTTGATCATTAAATTCTATCAAAGTTGTTTTATTTTAATCCACAAAAATTTACTTAAAAATCAAATAATTTTAACAAACTGATTTCTTTATCATTTATTAGAAACGACAGAAATTAAGTTAATGATATAAAATAATTATTAATCATTAAATATAAATAAAACGTATTCTTAAGAGCCGTCCATTTGAATTTAAGGATTAACATTAATAAAACATTGTTCTTGTTTTCCGTAAGAAATTAATTTACGATGCAATAAGTATTTAGATTGTTTTATATTTGCTTAGATTACTTTTTTGTAGATTTATTATGTATCAACTAAGCTTATTGACTACCTTATTATGTATCGAATTAACAATATTATTGTACCAATAATAAGAAAAACGGTAACTCTAGCAGCAGATGGAAAAGATATAAAAGTAATTATTATAAATTAAATACTAAGTTAGCTGTTAAATCTATTGCGTGTGCTACGAGGTGATATATTGTTGTAAAAACTTGGAAAATTGTGATGATAAATGTGTTTTGTATCTTAGTCACTTGACAAGTGACTTTAATGTACAAAGTTATTATAAAATATACATTTATATTATTGAATGAAAGTAGATGTATCTCCGATTTCAAAGACCATATTTCTATTTTATTATAAGATAATATAATAGATTAATTATAAATTGAATCAATTTATTTTTGTTATTATTAATCGTATTATAATAGTTCGAAGAATATTTCGTCAACATAAGTGCAGGATTTTATACGAACAGTCTAGTTCATGAATGCTTTCGTTGTGATCAATAGATAACAACCCATGTATTGATTCACACGGGTAGGGAGAAGGATATCCGTCCTCAAATTAATGTCGCTCAAGAGCAATTCTCTCTTCAATTGAGGTATTTCACACACGGAGAGAAAAAATTTTTGTCAGTAAAAAATAGTTTTATTTTGTTATTTTTCAATAAACCCATACTATTTTTGTTGAAATTGATGAGAAAGTAGAGTGTAGCATAGTAATTTGTCAGGTCTTTGATTCTTAGTTTATTAGTTGATTCTCTCTCGCATGCGTTAGTACATTTATTAATGATGTTATGTATTTTTGCTCTTTAAAGGTGTCAATATGTAAACCATATGCTTAACTTTAGAAACTTTAAGTTCCTTTTTTTAGTCCTAGCCTTTCGACCAATAGACAGGAATGAGGGGATCTTCAATAGAGAAAGTGAAAATGTGTGATTTACATAAAAACAATAATAAAATTTATTGAATGAAAATTATTGAAAAATGATAACAACAATTTAAACGTTACCAACAGATGATTTCTTTTACTCTGGTCGAGATGAATTACAATGAATTGGTCCTTAGTCAATGCTCCAGTCAGCGCAATATTCACTTTGACTCGCGAATCAATTTAAATATCAAATTGAAAAATAATTTGACGATCAAAAAAACTTCATACAAAAATTTACAAACATTGAACGATACGCCTAATTCTTGGCGTATAAGGTCTGTGAGTATTTAAGTGATCCATCACACTTTGAATACGAGAAGCACCCTGTCGAGCCTTTTTGATTTTTTTTGCAATCTGTTCGATGCGTCTTTTCAGGCTTAATTCAGGATTGACATGTGTTCGTCTGCCCTGAGTAAACCCTCGAGCCACATCATAGTCTGCATTATTCAGAGCAAAAAGGTCTACACCATCTGGTACCCGATGGTCGAGATCTTCGTTAGCACTAGCTAGATGTTCTGCAGAGAGGTTAATTTTCTCCGATGCAATAAATTTCTCTATCCAGTTGTAAATGTTCCGGTAATTTATCCCAAATGTCGTCGATGTATTCTGGAACAATCTTCAAGAAAAAATACTTCTGAAGACAAGCAATATCTTCGCTTGACATTTTTGTTATATTTTTAATAAACAATACAATTTAAATGACTTTTCAAATGGGGTTTTTTCATGGAAATTCACCATATACCATTCTATTAGAATTTTTACATTCTTTTCTGCACATTGTTTATTTTCTCCATTATGCACCCTACAATCTTTTAGATGATCCATATTCAGAGCATAAAGCAAAGGACATTTAAGCTCATCCAAATTGATTACAACTTTTGAGCTGTCAATTAAACTTTCTAACCATTTTTTCTTTTCATCTCCTTCCACGTAAATACGGTTTCAATCTTTGACAAGTACACGAAGAATATATGAAAGTTCCTCTTATTCTATTGTTCCAGATTTCCATGGAATGCCATGATAATTACGTATCAGCCACGAATTTATGCGTTCATATTCTTCAGGTAAATATTCCCAGTGATATGGCGGTTTGAAAATTAATACTGAAATGTCTTCCATACCATCACTATTATTTTGGATTGTAATAGTCGCCAATTCTTTCACTAAAAACCGATTATTTAGCTGCTTAAAACCTTGAACATCCAATATCATTTCCATGATGCACGTAAAATTTGTACACATGCCGAAAATGTAAAACCCAGCTGAATAGTTTTACGGTAAATCATCTATTTATATGTTCAGCCGCACTTATTGAAATTATAGCATCTAATTTTTTTGTTTGATTACTACAACGATTGGCTATAAATTGTATTTTGTTGGATACATTATATGTAATTTTTGTTAGTCTGAAATGTTCAGCAAGAATGATGAAACATCATGCCCCCCCCTCTCCTCCTTAAGATATTTCTTGGAAAATCGGGTAAGAATTTACATGATCTCTGGGCTGATTCTCAGCCTTGGCATGTTCCGAAAATTTTTAGCGAGGGATGATGAAACATTATGCATTGAATTTTTCATGGAAAATCCAGCAAAAAAATCACATGATCTCAGGGCTGATTCACAGCCTTGACATGTTCTGGAAGTTTTTAGCGGAGAGGATGAAACATCATGTAAACGTTTTATACGCATGTTTTGATTTATGATTGCATAAAAATTGAAACATTCTGGAATCTTTGTTTGGAGGAGATGAATTGAATTTATACCTATGCAACTCATGTTTAAAATCACTGATCAATTAAAACTGTAAGAAATACTTCGTGATACGTAATTCAAACAGTAAGAATGGATTTATCAAGAGAAAATAAAATTGCCAAGTGTGAGACATACTTACCAATCAAGAAGATGGATACATTAGAACCCTCTAAAACGTTCAAAATTACTGGTCTAAAATAACTTAAAACTGTGTACGGGATAAAAGTTGTGGCAACAGTTAAAAATAGCTACATGATATTTTTACCTCCAAGAACGGTGAAAATTTTGGAAAATCATAAAGAATTTGAAAAATTGGTTGAGTTGGCCGCTGACAACAGATTATCATTGTTGTATCACGGTGGAGCTAATAATTCGTTTGAATTCACAGTTGATGAAATGTAAATCTTACAATAATCAATGTAATCAATAAATTTACAGTAAATAGAAAAATTTAAAATTATTGTTCTTTTAATTTAAATATTTCCTCTTCTTACATTTAAAGAAAATAGTTATTTAATATAAGTTAAATTTGGTACTTGATCTTAGAAAATGACACAATCTGATATTCTCGAACTTTCGAGAAATTTTTTTTGGATTATGACAGTCATTACAAGGTCATCTAAATCCTATATAAATCTAATTGAGCACGCTTTTTCATCATTGTAATTCTGAAGTTTGCCTAGTATAGTCAAAAAAAATGAGTGCACTAAACTATTATTCTGATTTAATTAAAATGATGGAGGAGGCTTATGCTCGTCTACCACCTTTGAATCATGAATCTAGTAGAATCATTGATAAGTGGGTGCGAATTAGTGCTAAAAATATTATTCCTTTAAACAGACATTTGCAATTGAGTGGTTTATCGGTTGGTGAAAAACTACGAACTCAATCGATATTAGCAACACTCGCAACATTACATGAAAAGTTTATTAATCATTCAATCGTTGGAGGAAGCCTTCAATCAATAGAACAATTGATTCAACGGAAAGATTTAGAAAATATTTGTCAGAATCGAATTCGCACTAGTGTTGTCATCAACTTGCAACATTTAAATTTACAAGACTTCTTATTGGACGTTGAAAAGCTGATTAGTGAAAAGTTTACAGATATAGTAACAAGTGAGGGAAATTTAAGAGTGAACTTTGTCCTTGCTTGTAAATTCAGTAATCAAACAAATAATAGAACAGTTGTAGAAATTAATGTTAAAAATGAAGCAATTTTTCCGTCAACAGACATAAAAAAACATTTCCTGGAAAATGTTGTTGACAAACTACTAACGAAAGTCGAGGATTTTCAAGAACGAGATTCTGGTTAGTCAATTGTAGAAATAAAATATCTGCAAGTCAATATCAATCGTTATCAACCTTTATCAGCTCGGCAGTCTACATTTGTACCTCTACCAAAATTTATACAAAAAAAAAGCAGCATTAAATATTAAAAATAATAATGAATGCTGTTTTTTTGGGCAGTTACTGCAGCACTTCATCCAGCTGAAGGTATTAACTGTCCTATCACTCTACATGATGTCCCAAAATTCGAAGATCTTAACAATCTAGCAATAAATGTGTACGGTTTGGATGACGATTGTAAAATTATTTCATTATATTTAAGTAAACATTATAAAATAGATGAACCATGAATTCATCTTTTGATGGTTCAGAGTCGAGTTGAAATAGATGATAAAGAAAACATAAACTCAATTTTTCATTTTTGTCTTATAAAGGATCTTTCAAGATTAGTTGGAAATCAAATTTCTAAGCATAACGGTAGAGTAATTTTATGTAATCGATGTCTCAACCATTTCCAGGTTAAAACTTCATTCGAAAAATATCAAAAAGACTGTATCAATATGAACAATACGCGAATTTCACTTCCTGAAAAAGGTGTTAAAATAAAATTTAAAAATTTTCATTTCAAAGACCTTGTCCCATTTGCTGTCTATGCCGATCTTGAGAGTATTCTTGAACGTGATAATGAAGGTAATCAAAAGCATATTCCATATAGTGTAGCCTATTATATGCACTGTACGTATGACAATTCAAAATGTCAATTTAATCTAAAACTGTGATGTTAATTGTATAAACTGGTTCATGACTGAATTAAAAAAAAGCTGAAACTGTCAAAATTTACCTAGAAAACGTAGTACCAATGAAACCATTAACATCCCAACAACTAAACGATTTTTGTAATGCAAAAATCTGTCACATTTGTGATGAATCATTTTTACATGATGAAACGAAAGTACATGATCACTGTCATTTTACATGTAATTATCGAGACGCTGCTCATGTTAATTGTAATTTAAATTATTAAAATTCATGCATAATTCCAGTCATTTTTCATAATCTCTCAGAATATGACTCACAGTTTTTTATTAAATCATTGGCTACATCATTTAAAGGTTATATGGAATTATTACCTGTCAATAAAGGAAAATACATAGCGTTTACAAAAACAGTTGATCAGAAAATTTCCCACGAAAAAAGAAAAAAGAAATAGTTGTTAAATTACGATTTATTGATTCTTTCCGATTCATGAGCAATAGTATTGAGAAACTTGCATCATTTTTAGATAATAACGCAAAATCAATTACCCAAAGTTTCTATTCCGAGCCAGATAAATTGAATATATTGACGGTTGGGAGAAACTTGACCAACGACAACTACCTGACAAATCAAAATTCTATTCGAAACTCAACGATTTCGACATTTCCGATGACAATTACCAACATGCACGCCACGTTTGGGATCAATTTCAACTAAACACCCTCGGCGAATATTCGGATTTATATTTAAAACAGACGTTCTTCCGTTAGCAGACATTTTTCAAAATTTTAGACAAAGGTGTCTCTGCACTTATGAGGTTGATCCGTTACATTACTACACTGCACCTGGATTAACTTTTGATGCTATGTTAAAATATACAGAAATTGAACTCGAACTCTTGGACAATGTAGAAATGCTCAATTTCATAGAAAAAGGTATTAGAGGAGGAGTGGCACAGTGTTCAAATAGATATGCGAAAGCAAATAACCCGTAAATGTGTAATGATTATAACCCCAATGACAATGTATCATATCTCATGTATTTCGATGTAAATAATTTGTATGGCGCAGCAATGAGTGAGTATCTACCGACTGGATCATTTGAATGGGTGGAAGATGACATCAATATTTTTAATATCTATGAAATAATTAAAAATATCTTCAAGGATTCTTCAATTGGTTACATTTTCGAAGTTGATTTAGAGTATCCACAAATCTCACACGAGCATTATAAAGATTTGTCATTGTGTCCTGAACACTACAAACCTCCAAACAGCAATAGCAGTAAACTTATGACGACATTATTACCCAAACTTGAATATGTGATTCACTACAGAAATTAAAAACAATGTCTTGATTTAGGAATGATTGTAACCAAAATCCATAGAATCCTTAAATTTAATCAATCCCCATGGATGAAGAAGTATGTAGATCTAGATACAGATTTACGAAAAAAATCTAAAAATGATTTTGAAAAGAATTTCTATAAATTAATTAGTGAATAATGCAGTTTACGGAAAAACAATGGAAAACGTTCGGAAGCATAACGATCCAAAGTTAGTTACACAGTGGGAAGGTCAGTATGGTGCAAAAAATCTTATTGTCTCTCCAAAATTCCACAATAGTATAATTTTTGACAATGACATGGTAATAATAGAAATGGAGCGAAAAAATATATATTTCAATAAGCCGATATACGTAGAATTTGTAGTTTTAGATCTTTCAAAAATGTTTACTTATGATTTTTATCACAATTTAATTAAAAGACAATTTACAGACAATCAGGTAAAATTATTACCCACAGATACCGATTGTTTAATTTATCAATTTCTCAATACTGATATTTATAATTGCATCAAAGATAATATGCATAAATTTGACACCACAGACTATTCACCAAATAACCGATTTAATATTCCATTAGTTGATAAAAAAATTGTAGGTCTTATGAACGATGAAAATACAGGTGAAATAATGATGGAATCCATTAGTCTAAAAGCCAAAATGTACACATTCAAAGTTCAAAATAAAAAAAAAAGACAAACATAAAGCAAAGGGTGTCAAAACTGCAACAAAAAAATCTATAACATTCGATGATTACAAAAAATGCTTACTCAATCATGAGAAATTATGTAAAACGGAATATCATATAGTCAGCAAGAAACATGAAGTACATACAATCAGTAGAAAAAAATTAGCATTAAGTTGGGAAGATAATAAAAGAGTTCTTCTAGCGCAATCAACTGATACACTACCTTGGGGTTACGATTCATACTGAATAGTGTTAATATATTATTGTAAATATAAGATGTATGTAAAACTTATGAGAAAAAAGATTTATTTAATAAAAAAAATATTACAAATTATTTACATTAGTTTGTATTTTTGAATTCATTTCTTACAAATAATATGACAAAATCATTGTCATCCCCAATGGTTTTTTTTTTCAATTTCTTATAACATTCGATTATTAATTTTATCAAAATGTTCAATTGTTTCTTTTTCCTGATTAATTTTTTATTGTTCTTCATGATTTAAAGGTATCCATTTAATATTAGCAGCTTTATCTTTTGTATAACGTGGTAATTTTTAAGCATCACTATACATTTTGTCAACTATTGCTTCTATCACTTCAGCTAAAAACATTTTGGCAGTCATTGTTTCTAACTTATCAGTTAGAGACATTATAAATCTTTTATGTTAATCCAGCTATTGTGTGTTTTATCGAATCCTAACCACTTGACAAAAGCTTGATTACCACGTTTTTTCAGAACTTTTTCTACCAAATAAATGTCAGAGTATTGAACCTTAGTCAATTCTTCTTGATAAAAACCTCCTTCAATCGGTTGATCTTGATAGTCGACAAGCTTGTAGGTTACTGGATCAGTGTTCAATACTTGACTTACATTGAAGATTTCAGTTGTCCAATTAGGAGTGTATCCTTTCTCAAAGACATGTTTATATTTACTTATGCGTACTTTGTCCCCAACCTTAAATTTAGTCTTTTTCATTTTTTGTTGAACTTCAAGTTTATTATTGTAGATAGTATGACGTAATTCTTTCTCATTGGCTGAAGTAACATCAATCGGTTTCATTTTGATGGTTCTATGTTTGCTATTGTTATATGATGTAATCAATTTTGGTGAGATGTCTATCCACTGGTAATTACCTCGCAACGTAAATTGTTTCCACATTTTAGTTTTTAATGTGCGATTAAATCGTTCACATATAGATGCCTTAAGATTACTAAATGTGGAATACATTTTGATATTATATTGTTTCATAAGTGCTTTAAAATCTCTATTGTAGAATTCCTTTCCTCTATTAACATGCAAAAATTTTGGCACTCTTTTTTGTGGTAGAATAGATTTCATTGCATGAACGACATCTCCACCATTTTTAGATTTTGTGGGCACAGCCCAAGCGTATTTTGAAAAAATATCAATAACAGTCAATAAATTCTGATGACCTTTATTACAAGTTTTACATGCTGTCATGTCAACTAGATCAGCTTGCCAAGTTTCATCAAGACCACTTATATCAACATGTCGTCGTTGATAATTTCTCCTAACCGGTCTATGTAGCTCTTCAGTTATTATTCTTTTCTCCTTGTTCATGATGCTGCTGAGCAAGATATTTTCGTATATTATCTTCCAATTGTTCAATTGTTTCATTCAATCCTTCTTTCAGAAGTTTACGATGTTCTTGTGATAATTCAATATGCTGCTCTACTTGAACATCAATGATTTTGATTCTTTCTCTATTTTCTTCAATGATTTTTCTCAAATTTGCTACAGTTTCGCGTAACAGATATAATTCTATTTCAATAAAATTTTTTAAAATTGTAATCTTTTTTTCAATTACTCCTAATGATGTTGCATCATTCAAATCTACTGGTTCAGCGAGATTACACAATCTCTTATTATCCATGTCAAACTGTTGATCCGCAGTTAATTGGAATCCTTCACCAGGAGGTCCACGAATAGCACCTTTTACAATATCTTTTGCTAACTGTCGTCCGAAAACGTCAACACTCATTTTTAAACCTCTCACTTCAAAAGTTTTTCAAAGAATGAGTAGCTGTGTAGAATACATCAGATTAGTAAATGTTTTCAGCTTCACGTAATTCCTCTAAAATTGATTAAATTTCGTTCGTATGACTGAAATTTCCAGCAGTTTGAGATGCAATAAGTAAACGAAGTCGATCTACAAGTTCATTGGGATCATCCCAATAAATATAATCGGTAGGATGATTTTGTTTATGTTTAATCATATATTGTGGTAAACTTTTTCCACTTTTTAGTATATTTACTGATTATGTCAGTGAATTTTTTTAAATTCTTATCTACTCTGATACTTCTGTCAGGAAGATAATGCTTTCGATAGGCGTTTGTCATACTGATAATTCTGCCATAAGTGTTTTCATCTTCTTTTGTTATTTTTGATTGATCAGGTGAATTCATAAATAATAATTCCAATAGACCAGATGGAGTATTGTATTTTTCATCACCAATATAAATAAAATTATTGTCGAACCTGACTTCAGAATCATCCATCATCAGTCGATTACCTTTTAACCTTCGTATGCTATACTTTGTATCTAATTCTTTGGACAAGAGCTTAGAATCGAACATCTTTAAATACCTTACTACAGGTATGTCTTTAATGGGAGTACTTTGATGGGTAATTGTTGCTGTTGTATAAGATTCATCATCAGTTATTTCATAATCAGGTGTGAGGCTTTCTTGCTCGCTTTCAACTTCTTCTTTAGGTTCTTCTTTTTTTATTTTTATTTCTTGAAGTTCCTCTTCAATAAGTGTTTTATCAGCTAATTGTTTAAGGGGAGTCACCATAGGTTTAAATATTTCACTCATGGTTTGTTGAGTCATATCTCTTCCAAGTTCAATCAACTTATGCTTTTGGCGTATTGCATCACTAGCTTTCGCTATTTGATGCAATATTTTTATTTCTTGTTGCAGCTTCGTAGTTTTCATGTTGACAATTTGACAATCACATCAATGACGTACAGTTTAATGTATTCACGATGAGTTTATACTTATGAAGCAAATAAATCCTCTCCTATATCACCCATTATTAAGATCACTGTCTTTATGAATTACCAAGAAGCTATATTTATCATTATTCCAACACATTAAATATGTATCTCGAAAATGAGAATGAGTTATGTCAGTATTTACATGATCATCGTAAATGTGTTTTAAATTCATGTCATCTTGCCTGAAAAGTACAAGAAAGTTTGTATTGTCACGTACCAAATATTTTGGGATTCGTGCATAAGTTTGACAAAGATAGAATCAGTCAATATCTCTATGGACTACGGACTCTATTTGGTAAAAGTTGTCCATGACGTTTGATATTTGTGTCTCGTGATAGGTCAAAGTTAATTACAGGTAACTTAATGTCTTGTTGATTGAACTTCATCTTGATAGAAAATGACATTCTAGCTATAAATTTACATCTTTTATAGGTGTCG
Organism: Chelonus insularis; assembly: GCF_013357705.1. NCBI lineage: Eukaryota > Metazoa > Arthropoda > Insecta > Hymenoptera > Braconidae > Chelonus > Chelonus insularis. Next base: position 560,389 of record NW_023276419.1, read on the forward strand.
AGTTAGTCGTCCTTGAACAATGATATTGCAAAGACGTATTAAAAAACGAGTTGCTGGTATTGTTAACACACTTATAAACAAATTGCTATTTGAACTTCATATACCGGGATATCATTATTGTAGTCCGGGAACTAAATTGAAGAAGAGATTAGCACGTGGAGCATTGCAAAAGCAATTAATGATGTTAGAGACGCCAAACGTCAATTAGAAGAAGCTAAACGACATAACGAGAAAATGGAAGCAATAGCTTTGGGTAAAGGTTTACGTCTATAACCGCACAAGAGAGGATTAGGATTGTATTTGAAACTGGCAAAAAATAAAACTTTTACATTTATCTCATCGTGTACTGACTGATATTGAACTTCAAAAATATGCAAAAATCATGAAAAAACCCTTTTTTTGTGGTATTATTATGCGAAATGATCTTCCAAAATCTACACCGTAGAAAAATGAATCAGCAGTTATTAATCTCGATGATAAAACTGGACCTGGAACACATTGAGTGGCATATAAAAAACGTGGTAATAAAGTTATATATTATGACAGTTTCTGCAAGTTGCAGCCATTACATGAGCTCATAAAATATCAAGATTACAGTACAGATAATTGCGGACACTTGTGTTTAAAATTTTTACGTAGAAAAGTATAAAAGTAATATGCAATTTTAAAGCTGATACTTAATTATCAATTTCTATTAAGCCCAATAATAATGAACTATACAGTGAGGTTTACAGTGAAAATGCAACAATAAATTTCAAACCGCATGATTCTATTAGTAGTTTGTTGGGCTTTAGTCCACGACTTATTTCACCAAAATTAACTCATACATAATTTATGTATTATATTATTATAATGAAATATTAATCAAATGTAATTGTTTTGTTGCTATAAATAAATTGCATACACAAGAAAAAAAAATCATCGTTCTCATTAATTTCCTGAAAAAAATCAGTAGCACAAATTAAGAAGAATGATAGCCAATCAAGGATCGGTATTATCACTGAATATAATTTATCGCCAATCAGGATCGGTAAAAATCGCTGCCGATAATTTATCACTGTCGATAACTCACCACCAGGAGTTATCGCGTTCGGTAATTAGTGCAGATCAGAACCCACTTTTCACCTTGGCCGGTATTGCAGGTAGATCTAGAACTCTTCTTATATATCTACTTGTACGGACTTATTCCATTATCGTAGCAAGAGGAGCACCCCTCGGCCAGACATAATAATAATTTGGAAATTCATAATTTAGAAAATACTTCTAATAATTTGGATGAATCGGTCTCATTTTCTTCGATTAATAATAGTCCGTTAGATTTCGCAAAACCGGGTAAATTTGATGATTCTCAGACGTGGGGATCTTATTCCTGTCTATTTGAGACAATCGCTCGTCTGCATGAGAGGACAAATGAAGTTAAAGCATCGATTTTAGTGTCCTATTTGAAGGACAAAGCTCAAGTCATTTTAGAAAATTTGAGTTTGGAATATATAGGGAATTTTTAAAAGTTGAAGAAAATTTTGGAAGATCGTTCTGGTGAAGCTCAATTTTCTAGAGCTTATTTTAGTCGTTTTCAGGCTAGAAAACAGTCTGAAAATAAAAATTTAACAGACTATTCAAATGGTTTGGATAGGCTTGTCAAATTCGTGTATCCTTCGGTCACTTTCGAAGAGAGAGATAGATTTGTTGGTTTGCAATTCATTTCTGGATTAAAAAAATTCAAGTAATAATTTTCGCTTCGTTCAGAGAAAATTGAATCTCGTCAATTAGCAACTGAGAGAGCTTTAGAGCTTGAGTCGATTAAAGATTTGACCTTTGGAGGTCAGAATCAGGAAACACGTTTACTTTAGTAGTGTCTCGTACGCCAAGTTTAAATGGCGGTGACGAAGGCACTACCGTGTCTCTATTCTGCTTGAATCACAGTCTGTTGAGGTTATACACCTTAAAATTGAAATATCTTTATTATAATGACTTAAACATGTCATAAAAACTTTAGAAAACCTCATTAATTTACTTCAGGAATAGATTAAGTATGCTATTGTCTTTCAAAATTAATTCTTTTAAATAATGAATAATTGGACACGCCCCTATATACAAGATTTAAGAAAATACAGATTTTTTTTTTTAAATATACGATTATTTTTTATAAAGTTGGTACCATTGTGAGGTTGCTGTAGTATAGTTAAAAAATTAAGTTGGCAAATAAAATGTACAGATTATTGAGGCGCTAATTATGGAATAAATTAAATATCATTATGTGATAATACTGACAATGATAAATAATAGTATATCCTTATAAATATCAATTAATTGTTTAATTATTCGATAACATGGTAAGATGATGAATGAAAATAACATCAGTCTTTGGTTATTTATATATCATCAATGACTTTTTTATAAACAAATGCTTATATCTCGAGAACGGTAAGAGATAGAGTAAAGATAATGACATTTTGGTGGTGTATCTTCAGGGGGGGGTCGTACTTTATATCCCCAACCCCACAGCACATCCATATTTAATTTATTGCTGATATTTAGCGATTCAAAAAACAATTTACTCTTTTAGTCACAAATACGGGTTCAGTCGTTCTTCGGGGTGTATCTACCGAAGATATTTTTATGTTCATTTGCTTTGTCTTGCTATAATAGGGCAAATTTTTACCGAGGAAGTTGAGTTAAGTTGATTTACGTACAGAAAAGACAACGACGTGAATAAAGTTATCAATAATAAGTATTAATTACAATTATTTTCTTCAATAAAAAAAAAATAAACGTAATAGCCACGCCAATTTTTTTGAGTTTCAAAATATTACAATCAAAATTACTAAATCTTTTTCGATGTGTTTTTTTTTATGTTTTTCAATTTTTAACACAATGTATTTTTAATTTTTCACATGTTTTTTAAGGTACCTTTTTTTTTCTAAGTATCAAAAATGATTTTTAAATTTTCGTCAAAACTAAAAATTAATTTAACTGATTTTTCGTATTCTTCTCGTTCTTCTAAATCGAAACTTTAACTTAGAGGAAAATTATCCTTTTATTTTTGATACTGATGCTGAGAATGTTGGCAATAATGCTGTGTTATCTCAGAAGATTCCAGTTAATAAAAATTGATGAATGATTAGCTGTTGTTATTTCTGTTGAACATTTTCGTTATTTTTTTCTTGGTAAGAGGTTCACTATTAGAACTGATTATGCCTCTCTCACTTGGTTACTTTCTTTCAAAAATCCTCAAGATCAAGCAGCTCGTTGGTTTGAAATCTTATTTCAATATGATTTTGAAGTTCAACATAGACCTGGTCATAAACATGGCAATGCTGATGGTCTTTCTCGGCGTCCATGTGATTGTAAAAAATGTCTGAAAATAGATTCTGATGAAAAATGTGATAGTAGGCATATTTTCCGTGTCATTTGTGAAATTAATAATGATTCTGATTGGATCAAATTTCAAAATGATGATAACATTTTGAGTTTAATTATTAAATTCAAAAAGGAAAATAAAGTTCCCGAGTTTAATGATGTTTCACATTTGGATTCTACTTTTAAAATTTATTTACTTTATTGGAATTCTTTAGAATTGAAAAATGGTGTTTTAGTTAAACGTTGGGAAGCTCCAAATCTTTCTCATATTATTTTTCAGGTTTTCATTCTTCGAGCTAAAGTGAATAAAATAATTCATGAGGCTCATAATTCTCCTTCTGGTCGCCATTTTGGTATTAATAAAATAATTTTAAAAATTCGTTAACGATTTTTTTGGCCAACTCTTAAGCAAGATGTTGAGATTTGGTGTAAAAAATGCAAAGTTTGTTTCGATAAAAAGGGTCCTCATAAAAAATCTTGTAGCCAACTTCAAATTTATGATGTTGGTTCTCCTTTTGAAAGGGTTGCCATTGATATTCTTGATCCTCTTACTAAAACCTCCTCTGGAAATAAATTTTTACTTGTTGTTACAGATTATTTTACTAGATGGCCTGAGGCGATTCCTCTGCCTAATTATCAGGCGTCTACTATTGCTCAGGCTTTAGTAACTCAAATATTTTGTAGATATGCTGTTCCTATTGAAATTCATTCTGATCAGGGTCGAGAATTTGAATCTAAAATCTTCAAGGAGGTGATAAGTCTTTTTGGTATTAAGAAGACAAGAACCACACCTCTTCATCCTCAATCTAATGGTTTCGTTAAAAGGTTGCATAGGACTATTCTTCAATATTTGTCCAAATATATTAATAAGAATCAAAAAGATTGAAATAAGTGGATTTCTTTATTTTTATTGGCCTATCGTTCTTCAAGACATAAAACTACTAAATATTCACCAGCTTTGTTGATGTTAGGTCGTGAATGAGGGTTGCTTTTTGATCTTCTTAGAGGAATCAACTCTTCAGATAATTCTTCTGAGGATAATTCTACAACTGATTTTATTTTTATTCTTCGTGAAAAATTGAAGATTGTTCATGATGATGTACGTGATAAGTTGCAAATTGAATTAGAAAAACTTAAGTGTATGTATGATTTGAAATCTAATATTCTTTCTTTTGATGTCGGTCAAAAGGTTTGGTTATTTTTCCCTAAAAGAGTTAAAGGAAAGTGTCCAAAACTTCAATGTGAGTGGGAAGGTCCATATATTATCAAAAATAAACTTAATGATGTTGTATTTCGAATTCATAAAATTCCGAATGGTCGTTTGAAAGTTGTTCATGTGAATAGACTCGCTCCTTATGAAGATAATTAGTTATTTTGACTCTTTCTGGATTTGTAATTTCTGTTGAATTCAGGGTTTTTGTAACTTCAAGTCTGAGAACTCATTGATCATTTGATTGTTGATTTAAATTCATAATGTCTGTCTTAGAGCATTCTCGTGGAATTACTTCAGGATATACACGGTTGGAGTCATTGTACCGGAATCCTTTTCTTCATTTATTGGCCAAAGTGAAGCAAAGTGCGGTACTAGATGTCCATGGTATCCTATTATTTTTGATCGGATAGTATGCGTAACTGTGAGCCCAATTTTTATTAATTTGGTTTGCACAGTCAGCAGAAGCTATTGAACTTATTTTTGAAAATTCCTTGCGCAAGGTGGAATTGAATTGATTGTTTTAATGATATCGAATCATTTAATTGAGAGTCGGATTTTTATTTGAAAAAAGGATGCGAAGTCGGAATTTATTTGGAGAATTGACTTCGTGAATTGTGACCATCCACCCTAATTATTAATTGAACATCAAATTTACGATAAAATGATAAAATTTTTAAAGCACTTTCATTCTGTAAGGAATTTTTATTTCGTTTAGTTCCATGACCTTTCAGCTCTTGACATTTTCTACTCTTTGGGTTTTTATGATTCTTCCCAGTGGTTTCTCCTAATGAAAAAGAAGGAAGGAAAGGGAATCGAAGATGAAAATTTAGATTTTTAATTTTTAATTTGACTAACAGACGATTAGTTTTTAAGAAATCTTTTATTGTATAGAATCACGTTGATCGTTTAACTTAAATTATTTTAGCCTGTTTTGGAGGTTTTTACCCGCCGCAGGATTTTTCCCTTCTAATTATTTGTTTTATTTATTTTTTAGCAGGCAGAGTTGGGAAGCGGCAACATTGGAAACTAGGCTGAAGAATTGTTTGATTTATCTGCTTATTTTTATTTAACATTATGAATGTTAAATTTTAATTTATTATTTTAAGATTTGAAATGTTTCTTTATTTTTGCCTAATCCAATATTTTTACTCAACTGTTAGAAATTACCAGGAGGCAATTTTTAGAAGATCGGGAGAAGTGTAAAATATTCGTATATCGCCATCTTATAACTATTAGACTAACGACAGTTTGTTAGTTAACAACGATTGCTTGACGATTAGATTGTTTATAGCAACGAGGGGAGAGTTTGTTTATCTCCAGTTTTTGACTGAGACTTGAGTTGACCGCACGGATTTTTTTGTTTTAATTAATTGCTTTCAATGCATGATAAAATTTTTCTTTATTAATTTATTTCCTGAAGTTGTTATTTTGTCTTATTTTACAATATATATATATATATACATTATGCCCGCAATACCTATTGGCCTCCGCGTTTTAGAGTAAAATTATTTCATTTTTTTCAAAAAAATAAATCTACTTTTTCAAAAAAAGTAGGTATCATAAACTTTAAATTGTGTGCTGTCCGATGCGGCCGCATCGTTTAAGAAAAAAAACCATCCTGCAAGTACAGCGTACCAAGTTACAAAAATTTGGTTAAGTGAGGTAAAGCATGGGGAAAACCTAATTGCCTCCGTTTCGGAGGTGACTACTTCGCCAAATGAGTTCCGAGCATCATATTAAAGTGTTGATACGAAGGCTTATAGGCATATATATATCACATAAAATATCTCACATTTGATACAAAATGTCTCATATTTAATAAGAAATCTTTTGCGCATTTGTATGACGTCATAAACAAGTTTAGATTTGTTCGCGCATGCTCTAAACTTGAAGTGGGGATTTGTAATATAAAATTCGAGATCTAAAATAATTTTTTTAATCCCTAATGTTCTTTTCCCATTTATTTGATAATTGTGCTATTCTGAAGTGTACTAAATCGAAGTGTTTGTAGATTTTGAAACATCTCAGATGCATAATAAGCTGTTTATAGCGAAATAAATTGCAATACTATCGCAAATGATCCAACATTCGATTATTTACTTACATTGAAACCTCCTCTTGACATTTATAATAAAATGATTCTGTTTCGGAGTGAAAATTTTTGGGGTCATAGCCATTCTATACCTTGGGATTCTGGTAACAATGAGTATTGATACCTTGAAATCGTACTAACTGGAATTTTACAAGATACCACTTACATTTATGTGTTAGGGGCAAAAAAAATAAAGTGGTTAAGTATTTTTGTCAATAAACTTATAATTGATGTGGCTAAAATGCAATACATAGGTTTTCTGGAAAATAATAAATTGAATAAAAAAAAAATTTGGATGTACCCATAAAAATGTACGACGCATGAAAGAGTGGTTCAAGTATCATCGGAGTCCATCAGAAGAGAAGTCATCACAGCTGTTTTATCAACTGCAGAGTTTACGGCAAATGTCACACAGTGACATTGTTGATCTCGATGATAATTTTTTACTGCAATTTGCAAATTCTGAAATTTGGCCTAAACTACCAACACGACTACAAGACGATCAAAGATTCATCAATTATTTACGATGTAAAAACCATTACACTTCATCATCAGATGATGTTATAGAAAATTCATTTCCTTATAACATCAATTGTATGAAGTGTCAAGAAAAAAAATAAAAAGTCTTGTGAAAAACGTGATTACATCGACTAATCTGGGATGACATCCTTTACATGTTAAACTTACATCAATTTTCGTACTTGTTCACTTAATGGCTTATATTCTATGATACGATCATAAATAATTAGACAATAAGCTAATGTATCAGCAGGTAATTTTTTTGTTGATTTAAATTCCAGTCGAACATCAACAGGTCTAGATTTTAAAGATTCGTTTTGCTTTGAGCAATCAGTAACGATTAAAAGTGATGTATCCGAAAATTGCTTCTTCGAGAGTAATGGCTCAGCTTCTTTACCGTAGTATGATACTTGAAAATCTTTGTACATGACTTGAAAATCTTTGTAAATTGAAAAATAATTTGACATCTCTCAAATTGCAGTGATTAAATTTACTTGCATCTCCTGTAGCATTATTTTTACGTGCAGTTCGGAATGCTAGTATAACAGATCTAAGTTTTTCGAGTTGTGTTGATGTCTTTACAACCCACACATGTTTTGTTATTCTTGGAAGCAATGGATATTCATACAATTTCCGAGATCAAAACTCAGTGTTATTGAACCCCACTTTCAATTAAAAGCATGCGTGAACAAGTTAAAACATGTTCATTTGACAGAAGATCATGCAATAAAACTGGTTTGTGTCATCATTACGCAGTTACAAGTTTGAACTTGTTTACGACGTCACCAACATCTTTTGCACAGTTGCATAATATAATTGTTTAAACTGCGCAATGACCTGAAATATGTTTAAACTTGCATATTCTATCATTTAATTAAGTAGAAGATGATGTAATGTTTGTGACGTCATTGAATTTTTTTGCATGATAAAACGTAATGACATGTGCACATTACTTCATACAACTGTGCAGTATCAAAAAAAAAGTATCGATAAGCTTTCTTGGAAAATAGAGACATTTTTCAAAAGTCGTACAATTATCGACTGCCAGTGATTCAGTCGATAAAACAGAGAAAATACTGATAAAATCAGGCGAAAACCCTACAATTGCCGACTGCTATAAACTTGATCGGTAAAACAAAGCAGCAAGCAGTCGGTAATCTAGCACGGGCACAAACCAATGTAATTTGGTTTCGAACGAAATTCGGAATTCACAAAATCGGACCCATTACAATAACATCCCACTGGAAAGTTGAAAATTTATATTAAGCCAGTGTTGTGGGAATTACAAGTATCTCAATCATTTTGGAGCAAATAAATAAAGCTACTGGTCAACCAATTTATAATAGATTATTATGTTTGATTAAGTTAATATTTTCTAGGTGCTAAATCCTTTTCATTTATAAACAATTTTTTCTAGCATTAAAATGAAGTTTGAGGAAGGAAAAATAGTCCAGGAAAAACATCCAGATTCGGATGACTTCTAGAAAGAAAAGGTTATTACAGCAAGATGTGATAGATATGGAATCATGATTGAAGGAAGTGAGGAGTTAAATATACTTCATTATGGTGTATCACCTTGATTAACTTCTAATCAATCTTTCAAATAATCAATCCAGTAGTGTGATTTGTATTTTTTTAAATTCAAGTTTAATTACTTAATGCATTATAATTTCAATTGAATGTTAATTACAAATAATTTTGAGTAACAATTATTTTATAACTTCAAGAATATATATACTGTGAATTAGAATATTTAATTAAGATTCTTGACATCAAAATAAAAATTATAATTAATTTATTCAAGAATTGTAGTTTACTCCAGTAATTAATCATATGTATACAATTATTTCTTCATTCGAACGCGTCCCGTCTTATAAATTTACCGTAAAAATAATACTTGCAGCATGTACAACAATAAAAGTAATATGTATTGATTGAATACAATTTCATGAATATCCAATGTTTCTCATAATAAGATACATCTTGGAGATAAGGATTCGTCCGGAATTTGTGTTTCTGCAGGTTGAAAGACGATAAATGTATCTCACTAGGGAAGTGAAGTCTAAAAAGAGTAGTACAGTTGGTAGTTTTCTGCAATAAATTGAATAATTGAAAAATGAGTCCTTGGAAATAAATAAACAATTTGATTATTGAATACTCACATCATTTTACTGAGTACAGTACCGGACATAAATTTTCTATAGGAGGGTGGAGGGAAATCACATGGATGAATTGTAAAAAATTGAACAGCATTTATGTCCGGTACTATAAATATCTAAATCTCAAGGTCTCTAAAAGTGGGTATAAAAAATTTGCAACACCAGTCATAAACCCAGTTCCTTCGTACATTAGTCTGAACGATGTCAATAAAGCTGCTTCATAAATTAATACATCAAGCCTATAAAATATTTGCATTCCAGAAGCTACTATTATTGTTTTATTCAAATATTGCAATGTCTCAAGTGTAATAATGTTGGTTCGCATCAAGACTACCTCGAGATTTTTTATTTTCCAACCCTCGGATTGATTATTCTTCCTAGCCTAAAATAGTAGATAAAATTACTAATGGACGCATGGACACGAAGAAAAAATTCCAATAAAAAATATTGGAAACTCCAAGAAAAATTACCGTGCGGCACGGTAAATTGGATGCAAGATGTCGCTCATATATAATTTATCAGTCAGCAATAGAAAAATTATTGTGCTCGCACTGTAAATTTCACTAACCAGACCTCTAATTGATATTTAATTTGAATATAAAAAATTATTTTGCCAAAAATAAATTTTATTAAAATGATTTAAAAATTTTCTTTTACATTTCAGCTGTAATTTTATAGTAATAATAGTAATATTAAAAATATTTAAAAAAAAATGGTTAAGTATGACCGCTATTACGACGCACGTGTACAAACGTGAGCGCGCATGCGTTGAACCTTTGTTATCACAAAGCTGTATGATAATATTAAAAAATTTTTTCAAGTTTTCTGTAATATATCTATCAATCCTATAGAAATAGTCTAATAGCCGTGTGAGTTTATCGTGCATTAATTATAGAATAAGAATAAAAATTTTTTGGTTACATATTCTTGTAGAAAATGATGAGAAGAGTATTTGTGCAAATTTTTATTACTAGAAAACAATAATTACTATTATTTATCGAGTGTCAAAGTTTGGCAAATTGCGTTTTTCCACCTTTCACCGCTTACGTAGCGAGAACGGTAAGAAATATAGAAAAAAAGTTAACATCTTTTTTGTAAAGAATCGAATTCTCTACAAAAAAGTCCACAAGAGCACCTGTCTATCGTGGACAGGTAAAAATGTACAGCGCTGTGAAGGGGCACTGAAAATCGAGCATTTTGGGCGCTCCGGCAGAATATGCCGTTTAGCGCCTTTTTAATTAACATTGAAAAAAAAATATTTCCAAGAATTCGATTCTTTACAAAAAAGATGTTAACTTTTTTTCTATATTTCTTTCTGTTCTCGCTACGTAAGCGGTGAAAGGTGGAAAAACGCAATTTGCCAAACTTTAACACTCGATAAATAATAGTAATTATTGTTTTCTAGTAATAAAAATTTGCATAAATACTCTTCTCATCATTTTCTACAAGAATATGTAACCAAAAAATTTTTATTCTTATTCTTTAATTAATTGCACGATAAACTCACACGGTTACTAGACTATTACTATGAAATGCGTGTGCTCTTCGACACGAAGAAATTATGATATCTAAATGTCATAATTTTTTAGTATGAAAAAATTTATTAACTAGAAGTTTTCTCTTTAACTATTTGCTTAATTGTTCTATCTTTTACTTCCTGTTTTTTAATGATCTCTCTTGTGATTTGTAATTCAATTATTATTTCTATCTCTCTTTTTGATAAACATTATTTTCAAATTTTTGTGGTAGTCGCTCTTTTAATGACTAAATAGCCTGTTTATTAATTGATAATTTAGCTATTTATATGGTTGACAGGTCATGTAGGTAATTTATTTTTCATAACTAGTATTATTCATTAAATATTTAAGTATATAAATTGTGTTTATAAACAAGTATGTACATTAAGTTTTACTTTAATAGTATGTTTATGTGAAGAAGGTACGATATCATTTTCTCTTTTCATTGATTATGTAAACATTACATCATTTTAAGATTATTCTTGAAGAGTTTCGGGAGATATTCGATAATTTTTCCATTGGTTTGAAATTTTAACCAGTGAAACATAAATGCATTAAATGGTAACTGTCAAAATTTCAGCTCTATCGTCTTTTTATTTTTTAAGAAATCAATTTTTAAAATAGTGCTTTTAAACATGTGAGTAAATGGACTGATGCGCTAAGCGAATAAATACAGAATGATAAAATATTAAACTTCTAGCAAAACTTACGTAATAGATACATTAGATGTATAAGAATCGAATGAAATAAGTTTTAAAATAGTCTACCTTTTGGTTTTTTTTTATGAGAATAAATGAACTGAAAAATCTCATATCAACTCGCGAACTGTAAACAGTATGATAAAACTTGGCAACACTGCAACATTATGAAATAGCGCGCATATCAAAAATACAAAAGCGTACAACCATGAATATACCACAAACACGCTGGAAATAACAAACGCCGAAAAAAAATTATGATAAAGTGATTAATAATAATGTTTGAGTGTCTAATTATTATTAAAAATATCAGTGCTCTGCAGTGGTCTGGGTGCGACCCGAAAGGTCCACACGACCAACTTCCTAGTGGAAAAAATAAAAAAACAATTTGAATAGAACCCGTTTCCATTTTTTTTAACAAATGGAATTGTAATAAACGAAATGAGTCTGTTTATATTCATTTGATATGGTCAGTTACTTTATTTCAGTGAAAGAAAAAATTGTGCGTTAGAAGAATTCGAATGTACCTCATAGATCTTTTTTTTCATTATTTACAACGAATTTCATTGTTATACACGAAAAAAGTATGTTTTCATTTATGTCATACGGTTGGTAACATTTTTTTAGTAAACGAAAAAATTATGCGTTAAAAGTACTCACATATATAGAAAGGGTCCCTATTTTTATTGTTTATAACAATTTACAACTTATTATTTAAATATTACTATGATCAATAATCACTTGTTAGTAACAATGTTCAATTGTTATGAACACAATTCCATCTTATTGACAATTATTATTGACTATAATAGCGTCTTTAATGCTGTTTTCTCAATCCTGACACGAGTTTAAAATTCTTTCATTGCTGATATTGTTTTTTAAATTTTTTTTTTTCGATGAAATATTGTCATTATACATCCATACAAGTATTCCAATCATTTAATATTCATATTTCTGCAATGATCTTAAAATTTAGTCTAAACAATGGTATAATTTATAAATTGCAAAATTCAAGTAATTTCCTTTTTTTCCAGTTTTTTGATTCTGCCGAAAAAATGGCTTTACCGATTTTCCTAAAATCTAATCAGTTTGAAGTTACGTAATTACGCGTCGAATGCTATTGGTCCCACATCGATATCATTTTTTGTTCTCGAGATAATCGAGGCGAAAAATAATTCCGAACGTACGTACGCACATATGCACATACGCACATACACACACACAGACGTCCACGTAAAAACTATCGTATTCAACTCTGGGGACCTTAAAACGTGGAGATATGTCCAAATTAGTGATTCGCAAAATCGGACCCATTACTATAACTTCCCACTGGGGAGTTGCGTGGGGAAGTCGTCATGGCAACAAAATCATCACAATATCTCTCTCTCTCTCTCTCAGATCGATTATGTTTCTTATGACCCTCTCTCTCTCTCTAATACATGATTTTAATAGGCTTTGCCGATAATTCAAATTTCGCGCTACTTCTCATGGGTCGATAAAACGATTTTACTGATTATCGATCTATTAGACCAATTAATTTTTTATAATATCGGCCTCAAAAATGTAACTCCGTTACAATTGTTACTAACAAATGATTATGAATCATGCTAATATTTAAATAAAAAGTTTCAAATTGTTATAAACAGTAAAAATAGGGATCCATGCTATATATATGAGTACTTTGAACACATACTTTTTTTTTTTACTAAAAAAATGTTACCAACCGTATGACATAAATGAAAGTATATTTTATCGTTTATAACAATGAAATTTGTTGTAAATAATGAAAAAAAGGATTTATGAGGTATATTTGAATTCTCATAACGCACAATTTTTTCTTTTACTGGAATGAAGTAACTAACCATTTCAAATGAATAAAAACACACTCATTCCGTTTATAACAATTCCATTTGTTCTAAAGAATGGAAAACAAGATCTATGCAACATATTTGTGTTCTATTAACGTGTAATTTTTTATTTTACTGAAAAAAAGTTACCAACTGTATGACATAAATAAAAACATGCTTCTTTGTTCATAACAATTAAATTTGTTATAAATAATAGAAAAAAAGATTCATGCGATATATTTAAATTGAAATTTTGGAATAATTGAAAAAAAATCAAATCGTTGTAAAGAATTCATTTTGGCATGTTAATATTATAATTACATGCTAATCTAACAAATAGAAGAGAAAAAAAAAATTTTTATATAAAATTACACGAGAATTCCAGAAAAACTATCCGCAGAAAAAAAATATGTACGCGTCATTGAGTTTTTTCGTTACAAACAATTTTTCCCACCAGAACCTACACATTTCTATCAATACATTTTCAGCTATCCGGAAATCGGCGATACTTCATAGGGCATTTTTTGTTCTTTAATATGTAACGACGATTTCTGTCGCTTCACTATTCTTTTTTCTCAACTATTTTCTAGAAAATTTGATCCCTTAAAATAAAGGAGAACGTGCTAACTATTTTACAGTTATCATACCAATTTTGTCGATATTATAAAATACTTACTAATCGATTTTAAAACGATTTCTTAGTATGATATCGACAAAATCTGAAAAAAAACTTCAAATCAAAGTCTTTAATTGACAATAAATAATGTAAGACATAGAAAAAGGAGAAAAACGATTAAATTTTTCAATACTATGCTAAGAAAATCTTATAAAAATCGCCATATTATTCATACAATTTTTTGATTTATTCTTCTACATTTATAATAATCTATAAGAACTACTTCATTGTTTTCTATTGGAATTCATCAGCAGATACTCAAGACATTAGAATAAGATTTTATAAGAATCTACAAGAACGTTTTATATCGTGTTTAGAAAAATTTATTTTCTTACCACTTAAAAAAATTAGATTATACATAAGGAAATTTCAATTTACTCAAGGAGTTTTTTGTTATTATGAATTTGTTGTTTAAATATAAACCTAAAATAAAATTTATTAGAAACTTTGTCCGAAAAAATACTATTGATGGCGAGATTCGATCCTGGTATCCTGGGGTCCTCAGTCCAGTACGCTGCTGATTGCTCTATTCTAAAACATGACGACACGATTTTCGCCTTAGCTATTTAAGTTAAGAATTTGGAATAATTTAAACATTAATTACGTTTGCTCTATACCAAACATTATAAAAATTATATTTTCATCTTAATATCCCGCGATAGGATTCTATATAATTCGAGTGGAGTACATGAGAACAATTCCTGTGGAAAATCAATACATTCTTATTGGTAAATAATGTTATCAGCCAATCAACTATTTTCATAAAAAACTATGGGATTGTGTCTCGCAAGATCTTATAAGAATTCATTGATCGATGACGCCGTTTGATATTCTGTTTAATTTGGCTCGATTCTCTCAGCATGAATGTTAGCAGAATAAACAAAAACTTATTAGTAGAAAGTGTTCTTCAACGTGTCAACTTTTTCTATAAGAGACTTTGGGACTGTATCTCATAAGAACTCATAAAAATTCATCAATTGATGACGCCGTTTGATGAATATGATGAATGTAAAAACATCAGGATAATTCTTAGGTTGTGAATAACTTATTTTTAAGATAAATAAGCTAGATTGTCATTTGATTACTAAATATCGATATTCTCAAATGGAATAAATGATAATAAATCAATTTAATCTCTAATCATCGGTTTACATACATTTATTCGTATATGTATGAATGTTTGAATATTGTTGAGAATTAATCAATTCTCAGTTTGAATTTGTCAGCTGACAAGAATTTCGGCGGCCATCTGATGACTGGATCGATAACCAATCGACCAAATAATCAATATATACGAGCTCGAGCAGTTAGCAAGCAAGCTCAGCCCCCAGTAAATCGTGCAACCCGCCCCCCCCCTCAATTGCGAATTTCTCGATTTCTAATGTAAATATGAAAAAAAGTTTTAAATAGAAGCTGTTCAGAATGAAAGTTTAATAAAAAAAAAGTACTGATCACTTTCTTTCATATCTACGATTGTTCTGACTTCGAGTCAGCCGGAATAAAGAAAATCGAACCAAGTGGACTGTAATATTAATTCAGGAGGTTGATGCTGTACGTGTGACTGTCCGTGAGGCACTATGGCGTCGACGCCAGCACAGTTTTGCGCCAAAAGACACACAACTGCTTTTCCTGGACCACTTTCACTGATGAGACTGCTACTTCTTGTTCACTTTAGTCCGTGGGCTACTCACTGAGACGACTGATCTGTATTTCTTCCACAACAAATGAGTTTATAGACAAAATCTGCGATTTGACTGCGAGTAAAAGTACAGAGTCGACCGCATGTGTTGTCTGGAGTTAAGTGACGCCACAAGTGCTCGACTGCGTGCTCGTTGGCGTCAGTAGGGCCGTAGAGTTGCCTGCTGGACCATGAGGGAAATACTTCCCGACGATTGGTTCAGTGAGTTGACTGACGCGCCGGTGGACAAGTCAGGCATTAAACAATTTAAAGGATTCTCAGACTGACTGACTTGGGGTCCTCCGAGTCAGAACAATGATAGATAAAAAGTCATTCGTGACTGAAGCTCCACTATTGACAGAAGCTTCAGTCAAGACTAAAAAAATTAATAAAAAATAATTAACGCTACAAATATCACTTTGTGGCGATTTCCTTCGCATTGTAAGATACTAAACTATATCCTCAGAAAAGAAAAAAAATTTTTTAAATTAATTTTTTCATTACTTTTATTCAAAATTAATCTCTAACTTCCCATTAGGAAATTATCAAAAATAGGTCGATTGGTGAAATTTAAATTTTCATCATATCTCCACGTTTCATAGTATTTGCAAGCATACTGACCAATTTTTAGAATAATGTGTGTATGTACGTACGTATATATGGACGTCAGCATTTTTTTCCTTTCGATATTTCAAGAACGGATGGAGATATTGACTTCAACCAAAATTAATTCGAAAGATATTATCAAAAAGAAGATCTGAGTGAAATTTGAACAAATTCGATCGAGCTGTTTTTTTTATAACAAAATAACTCACAAAAGAATGAAAAGATTAGCTATTTAAAATACTTTTAAGTCTAACAATAACATTTTCATTTGGAGATTGAATCGATAGAGACTAAACATTATTTTTCACAACTAAATATAACTTTTATTAAACATACATTGTTTATCACAATACGAATTTTTTATAAACAATTGAAAATTGTGTTCATCGATTACCTAATGCGAATATCACATGAATTTGTTACAATTTTCATAAGAATGCACCGATCAGTGCGGTTTTTAGCTCAAAATGTGCAGAATCGAAAATCAAACAATTTGCCTATAAAACATTCTGCTCTATCTTTCATCTGTCAAAAGTTATACAGGTTTTAATATTGGGGGCGCCGAGCGCCTTTTGTCTTGTGGCGCCGTTGGAAGCAACAAAGAGCAAATAGATATCTCTTTGTTTCACTCGCACTTATACAAAACTACGGCGCATGGGCTGAGCATTAGGAAGCATGAAGTGCGAGTGAAATGCACACTCTGTTTGTCGTAATAATTTCAGGTATGGAAGTTAATAATTTACCAGTGGGGAATTGCTTAATTATTAACTGTATATTTGCGCGCCAGTGTCAACCTCAGACATCTAGACTCTTTTAATGCAACCAACATTCGCCCTGAGAGCTTATCATCTCCAATTGCACCGTGTCAATAATCTGCATGGTAGATAAAAAAATCCAAATATTGAGTAAAATTAATTTCGATTGAACCAAATGACTATAATAGTAGAATAGAGAGGTGACTACCGTTAAAGTATTCAGTTGACTTGAAACGAATATAAACTATTGGAGAATTGACTTCGAAAAGCTTCTACTATAATCTCTAATGCATCTAGAGACTTGAGTTACTTACTATCAGGTTAGGCCGATGACGATAGCTCCGCTGAAAACGCATGCGCAACTGCTTCAATTATGAAACTAAAAGGATGTAGTTATCTAGAATCGATAAACGATACAGACGATTGCAAAAAGACATATCTGCTTGTAAGTCATGAACTGTTCTAATTTTCGATCTATCTTAGTGACAGAGGCATTCAACGTCGTTTGTAGTTAATTGTTATACTGAACGTTTTTCATTGCCGGACCTGAATCTTGGAAGATATTATTAATAAAGGAAAAATCTATGATCCGAATGAACAACAAATGACGCAAATGATCTTAATTTTCATAAACTGCCAAAATTTAAAAGATCTCTCCGATTAATAGTTAATAAGACGAGCGTGAATCCCGTTACCACTTAAAAAACTTTGAAAACTCAAAACGGCCCACACTGAGAAAAGAGTTTGACTGAGCCAAATATATATATTTATTTGCAATATTTTTTCGAGTATTTAGTAGTTATTAACAAATTTAGTAAATCTTATAAAATGGCAGAATTACATTCCATAAGGTGAATACTTGAAACAAAAAGAACATTTATTTGTGGTACTTATTCAGCACAAATAAATCTTATTTTCCAGAAAATTGTGATAAGTTTGAAATATCAGAGCAAATTACATTTCATCGAAGTAAATTAATCAGGAAATAAAATAATTAGTATTATTTCAGATAAATAAAATTATTTACTTTGAAATGTATGAAAGAGTTATAATTACAAAATAGACATATTTTTTTCAATGTGGATTTATTAATAGTTAACAAGCCAAATTTGTCAATGATTAATTAAAGTTATTCTTAGCAGTAAATTATATTTAGTGGTAAGATTGAAATCTTTAGACTGAATATAACATCTGCTAATCGTTAAATAAATAAAAAATTGTGTGAATCAAATTTTTGCAAGTTATCAAATAAAGATGTAGAAGTAGGTGTAGAATAAACTATTTTGATGTAAGTACACAAGTATTTACTGTTAATAAATTAAATTTTACTGCGCTAAAAAAAGGGTATTGGAGATCTTCGATGTTTGTATATTTCTCCCACTTATACATATAAATATATGTATATGCAATTTTTTTCCGAGCTGTATTAGAACTAAAACCTACGCTTTATTTACAATTCATTGCTCTATAAATCAAAACATTGTTTGATGCTTTGGACACGATATAATTAATGGTTACAATCGGATATTACTTTAGTAGAATTTATTAATTCTTTCGTCGAAATGTACCATTATTTTTGAAAAATATCATTTGTTTAGAATAAACAAATACGATTTTAGATAAGCGAATGTATAATTGCTAAAGTACATACATAAACCAAGAATCCGTGTGCTATTCGATTATAGTAAAAAAGATTTCAGCTAACTTGTGTGTATTTCATGTATGAATAGTAAACAAATCGAGTTCCTAAGAATTAGCTGGTCAGAGAAACGCGTCTTTGTTGACCAAACGGCCAACACTTGAGCGAATGCAGTCGGTGTTTGACACAGTATCGATAGTATTCTCTCAAACATCCATTTATTAACAGTTACCAAATCAAGTTTGAAGAAAACAAAAGACGTGTTTAAGTTTCGTACGTTGTCGTTCACATCATTTCTTTTGTGAACGTGAAACGATAAAGACGTGTTGACTTTGTGTAATGGAAGAATTTTTGATTCAATCAGAACTTACTCATCTACAATCAGTTCTAGAAGGTACGTAAATTATATTAAACATGATAATTAGTTTTATATTTATATATAATAAATACATACATATAATAACTCTAAAGCTAATTATTTCACTGCATTCTCTATCAATCTGTGTTGTAGTAAAAAAAAATAGATATCGTAGCATCATTGGATTCTTTTTGTTTTTTTTGAGTTTATGTAGGAAATTTATTCATTTAATTTGATGTATTATATATATCTAATCCCAATTTTTATTTTTTTTTATCCACTAACACCATTAACTCGGTGTATATTCTCAGAAAATGGCATTAATGATTTAGAAATTCTGGGCGAGCTTATTGCTCATCCAGATGATATGAAGGCGGTTATAACAAATGTGGGAGCACGATTGAAGCTAGAAAAGAAATATCAACAATACGTATGTGACATTTTCTTTGATTTCAATTCATTACATCATAAAATATTTATTCTTTTAATTATTAATATTCCATTTTGCATTCCCATTTCTCTATTGTAACTAAAGTATGTCTCATTTTCTTCACTCATGTTGCTTTTTTTGTACTGTAGAAAGGTTTATCGATCACAAAAAAGATTTGTTAATAATTAACACATCATATTTCACATAAAAATGATCTGTTCACTGAAAATATGATGTATTTGTTATGAATAAATATTTTGTAAGTTTATATCAAGCATCTGTAGTGATATAATTTTTCTTTCCATTAATTTAGGTACAAGTAAATAAGGATATCCTCGAATTAAATCTTCCAGTGACTTCAGGTGGTGGATTAGTAAATCCTTTACCACTTCAATTGATTGAACAATTCATTAATATACCACCCGAAACATCTGAAAGTAATTCAGTGGCTCCTGTCTTATGTGCAAGTGATCCAGCTGCTCTTTTGCAAAACAGAGCTGAATCGCCTCCTAAAAGGCAATTATTGAGTCATCGAAATTTGAGTTTTCTGTGGAATCAACATTGGAGGGACATCCAATTGGAGTAGCTCTTTTGAAGATTGGAAAGTTCAACAAAAAACTGACGACTCAATATCAATCGATGATAGTTGACATTATTGTTTGTGAGCTTTTACGTATTCCACGGTATGTAACAAATTATTATGTGTATATTTCTTTATTTCACTATCAAATTATTCATTAATAATTAACTCACTTTATAGACACGTTACAAATGATGATCTTAGTGAAGTTGCTCAACAAATAGTGCTGTTATTTGAAGAAGAGTGTGTCGAAACATTCTATATACCACCCGTGAAAAAAAGAGATTCAAGATCAAATTTATCAGAAGTTTCAAAAGGAAAGCTGCCAGATAAACTTCGTAATTTGAGAACAATAATTCGTGAAGCAGCTCGTATTGGAAAAGAAGTAACGATATATACAGAGAAAGAGAATCACGACCAAAAAGGTATCTATAATTTCTTCTGATTTGCATTTGTGATAATATTGATTATAATTGTTCTTCGAATTTTATTGAAATTTTTAAATATAGTTAGAGCTCTGACACCCAATAATTTATTTTTAAAGTATTAAATAAAAAAAGGTATAATTTAAAATTTGAATGCACATTATAACTGGAATCAAATATTATTTTTCAAAATCATAATTAGAATTATTCATGTATAATTATAATTTCTTTTATTATGATGAAATTAAAATTATGAATAACTACATTTTAAAATAGCAAAGATAAACACATGAATAGATTCAAAAAACCCATACAATTAAATACTTAATTATTTTTTATTTGTAAGAGAAAATTTTGATTTATTTATCAGAAATAGCAACAGCAGAAGAAAGCAAAATTTGGCTTGTGCATAACAGAGAATCGACTGAAGTATTAAACCATTGGAATTCATCGTACATTCTGCGTGAAATAGATTTAGATGAGAAGAACTATGCTAGCATTGAAGACGTGTTAAACAATTGGCCAATTTTAAAAGAATCAAAAAGCTTTGAGCTGGTATAATTGATTTCAAGTGATTTTTAATATTATGTTTTATTCTTACATAGTTGCATGAGTTTTTGTTTTTTTAGATTGAGAAAGACTTTGATAGAAAGTTTCCTAATGCTGGTAACACTTTCATCCTAGAATGGGATAAGTTTTTTGGAAATCTATTGAATTTATATGGACAAAAAATTACAGACCAGGATTCTATATACGTAAAACTCTTAGATAACAAGGACAGCCAACTTCGAGCAGGTACATATATTTAACTTATAAATTAACAATAGATTATCTCATTTTATAAACTAATTTTGTGAACCTTGTTATATAGACAGTAAAACTGCTATACAGTTCTATCTATTAGCGAGTTTAATGGCTCCAAAGTCTAATAAAACAGGGGTTAAGAAAAAAGAAAAAACAACGAATAATGAACGATTAGGTTTTTGGAAACCGAGTATTGCTGAATCGCGTGAAGGCTTCATTCTTCACGTACAGGTATAATCTTCGTTGTTTTTTTATTAATACTTTATTAATATTTTTGAAGAGTAGTAAATAAATATGCATGATATCTGTATAAAGATAGTTTATGACATGATAATAATTTTTTCAATGGTCTACAGATTCCCGGAGACATAGAGACTCGGATATATTCTAAACAAAAAGCATTGATTCAAAAAGGATTGCATCTGCAGCCATTAGTGATTGCTATAGGAGAAGATTTGACGAATATTACTAAGTCGTATGTAAGATTTGAATCAGTTACATATGAACTGCCATCACTTTTAAAAGCTATTGATGTTCTGTTCAAAATATATTTAGTTTTTAATTTAGCTTACCCGTTAGAATGCGAGAATTTCTGTTACTTGATACAGTGGGGAGTCTATCAAATTAAAACTAAATCGGACACGAAAATTCCGTTGGTATTTAATACATTAAATAAGTTAAAGCCCAAAGATAAATAACACTTTGTTATAGTTACTTCGCTATTATTAGATGTTTACTCAATATTTTTATACATGAATTGCTTAATTTTTTCCTTTAAGTTCATACAAAAATTTTTAATTTTATCAAAGAAAACTTTTTGAATAGATTCATTATCATGTAATCTTAATCTCAACGATAGAAAGTATTAAAGTAAATTATAGAAGTTTGATCAAAATAAAAAATTGATAAGTCAACTAATATTGAGATACTCAATTGATTGACATACTATATTGATTTATATTTTTCATCACATCATTACTATAATTTTTTATTTACTTAATTGAATTAAAGCTTAGTGTGGTTTAATTACAAAATGTATTGCAGTATATGCAACGAATTTTCCTCTCCGTGCAGTTTACAAGTATTGCGTCATATGCAACTTTTTCACTCTCATAATACTGTTTATCCGTGTATCAATAATTGTAACAGGACATTTGCATCAATACCAACTCTGAAGAAACATATTAAAATTTGCTTAGTAGCTGCTAATGATTTGGTAACACAAAATAATACACTATTAAAATCAGAAGTCAAGTTTGATTCTACTTTAAATAATACAGATCATAATGACCACACGGAAAGTTCTGAAGATCAGAGTAGTATTGGTACAATTGTCGATGATAAATGTATTGAGCGAAAATTTTTACAATTTATTGGCTATTTGTATAATAAGCCATCATTATCGAGATTGATTGTCCAGGATATTGTAGAAAATTTTAGTGAGTTGACACACGGTATAATTTCCATTTTTAAACATAATTTGAAAACTGCAATTCCTTCTGATTATCACGATTTGATTACAAATATTTTACAAATTAATCCATGTAGCAATTTCGACAGTGAATACAAACGATTCAAATATTTTAAAGGTCAAAATTTACTTATAACTCCTGTACCTTTCAAAATAGGAGAAATTAAAGATGATAAAAAAATGAAAGGTACTGTAGTTTTAACAAATAAACAATGTTTTGCTCAAGTAGTACCAATGCGGATTGTACTGCGTCAATTTTTCGAATTACCCAATGTCTACGAAAGAATAATTAGTTATATTAAAGATGAGTCTTCCCGTAATTATTTACCAAAATTATACACCAGTTTATTTCAAGGAAAAATCTGGGAAAATATTTCAAATTCTTATGGTAAAAAAGTTGTGATACCTCTTTACCTTTACTATGATGATTTTGAAATATCTAATACACTTTCAAGTGCGGCTGGAATATATAAAATCGGTGCATTCTATTTTTCCATAGCTTCAATGCCCCCAGAATATTCTTCTTCGATTGATTCCGTTTTTTTAGCTGAATTTATCCATACTATGGATTTAAAAGAGTTCGGAAATGAAAAATGTTGTCGAGCTATTGTTGATGAATTAAAATTCTTGGCAGAAGAAGGGATTTGGGTAGATGTAAATGGCATTAATAAACAAATTTTTTTCGTCCTGATTGGTGTATTAGGTGATAATTTGGGCATGAATGGCATATTAGGGTTTTCAGAAAGTTTTATAGCTGAATATTTTTGTCGATGTTGTAGAAGTACAAACAATGAATGTAGTAAGCAGCTTGTAGAAAATAAAGGATCACTTCGAAATATTCATAATTATGAAGATGATACAAGAAGTTTATCAACAGGCGTAAAGGAAAAATGTATTTTTAATGTAATTCCGCATTATCATTGTACGATAAATATTACTTGGGATTTGATGCATGATTTATATTTAGGCATTTGTCGTTATGACATGGCTAAAATCATAGATCACTGTATTAAAAAAAACTATTTTAGCTTAGAACATCTAAATAACCGTTTGAAATATTTTGATTATTCGGAAATTGATCGTGGTAAGAAAATATCGTTTATTTCAGCACACCACATTCATAAGGGTAATATAATTATTACAGCTTCAGAAATGTCAGCTTTAATTTCTTATTTTGGAATAATCGTTGTTGATTTAGTTCCAGTTGATGATGATGCATGGGAGTTATATAATACCCTTTATGAAATTATTGACATTGTAACCAGTTCATCAATATCAGAATACCAAGTAATTCATTTGGAACAGTTAATACGAAATCACAACGAACTTTTCATAAACTTATTTGGGCCTTTAGTTCCAAAAAGTCACTTTTTAACTCATTACCCATCATGTATAAAAAATATGGGACCAATAAAGAATCTATCTGGCTCTAAATTTGAATCGTTTCATCAATTGTCGAAAAAAAATGCTCATGTTGTCAACTCAAGGATTAATATTACGTATACTCTGGCATTAAAAATGCAATTACAAGTATGTTATAGAATTTTAAGTCAGAAAGGACTTGAGCCAAAAATTGAATACGGTCAGGTGTTAGAAATTTCTGATAATTATGAATCAACATTTTCATCACATATAGGTGCAGAAGCTTGTACAGTTTCGTGGGTAAAAATCAACGGAACAATATATAAACCTGACTTTGGTATATACGTAAAAAATGATGATTTTAATGATCCAATGTTTGGTATAATTATAAGTATTATTATGAGTAAAGACTGTACGATTTTCTTAGTTTATAAAGAATGCTACACTATTGGTTTTAATAATCATCAAAAGGGATATGAAATTGTAACGCCAAATATTCATGTTAAAACTAAATTATTTAATATAAATAATAATTTTTATGTAAGGCCTGTAAAAATTCATGTTACAGCAAACGGTAAAAAAATTATAAGTCGCAGAGATTTACAATAAAGAGTTATTTTATCTATAATTTTGTTGTTCAATAATTTATTCTGTATTAATATTTATATCCTGTAAATTACCAAGAAAAAAATTGAATTAATGCTTAATTTACTACGAATTGCTAAAATATGTTTTTAACAAAAATTGAAAATTGATTCAAATACAAAGTAATTTATTTGAAATATCGTGCAGGTTTCGTTTGTCTCCTGACAAAATTGATTCTAACGAGCATACTTTTATATTAAATATTGATTTATTTTTACCATCATAATATCTGATGTTATCAAAGAATACGTTTCTTTATTGTTAACACACCGACTTTCCAACCATCTGCACATTATTTCGAAAAGTAAAAAAATCTATTCTATGTAACCATGTAATAGATTGCTTTAGCTTCTGTATTTATTCAATGAATTATTTTTATAATATATAGAAATATTGTTTTATTTGAGATGACTCTTGCAATTTTTTTTTACAAAGATTTATTTTATTCGCCCAAACTTATGTAATTCTTTTTTAAATTAATGCTCGTTTTGCCTAATTGACTATAATGTTGAATTAATCTGATTTTAATTTAATACAATGCAACGATTTGTTCGTTGTTAACAAATGAAAGTTTGATGCAAATCAAATCATCAAATATGGGAGTTGTTAATAATAACTGAATATTTATTTCGCCATTATCAACTATATCATTTTTTAACTACAAACAAATCTTATTTATTATAAATAATCTCTTTTCTCAGTGCAGTATACTACAAACGACGTGAATGATTGTAATAGATCTGATGGATCTTTTTGCATGAAAAATTAATATTAAGAAAGAATTAAGCAAAATTTTATTTGTAGTTTCCAAACATACCTAGAAAATCATCAAAATAGTCTAGTAGCCGTAAATTTAAGCCTTATACTACCGTGCATTAATTACAGAATGAGAATAAAAATTCTTTGCAATTTTCTCTATCTGTGCAAATTTTTATTACTCGGAAACAATAATTACTATTGTTTATCGAGCGTCAAAGTTTGGCAAATTTCGTTTTTCTACCTTTCACCGCTTACGTAGCGAGAACGGTAAGAGATATAAAAAAAAGTTAACATCTTTTTTGTAGAAAATCGAATTTTTCGAGTTTTTATAGTATCTGAAACGTCTTTTTTTTAAAAATTTTTTCGTGAACTTTGCACCCTTCTATTTTTTAGTTTATGGAAACATTTTATACTGAATACTGAAAGAAATCCAAATGCCGTTTTTAGATTCTTTTACCCTTATTTTGGGGGTAAGTTATTTTTTAGTATGAAAATTATATACAGCAAAGTTTTATATCTTCATGGGAAGAGTATGAAACAATTTAAAAAAAATTTTTTTTCGCATTTGTTATAGATAAATTTTATAAACAAATGCGTAATTTTTAATTATTGAAAATTTTTTTTTAAATTTAATTTGTAGGTTTCGTATAAACAATTATCAATAGAATGTTGGCTTTATGAAAAATTAATTTGTAGTATGTTAATTTTTCATTGTTTATGAAAAATTAACATACTTCAAATTAATTTTTTATTGTTTATAAGAAAAATAGTCGCAATAACAATTACGGTTATTGGAAAATTTATTTTTTAATAATGAACGATGCTTTTCCAAACGATGCATCTGAAAGGATTATATTTTTTTTAATCGTTTTTTAAACAATTCTTTGTTATAAACATTTTTTTCACTTTATATATTTTCTTCTAGTTATTCCGTCATTATTGCAAACTAGTTGTTCCTTTTGCAAAATATGTTTCCTGTCTTAACTCAATTGACTATTGGGTTCGTCATCCCAAATTGTACATTTTGTGGATTTACTTGCTATTAATTCAAGGTTTTATAATTTTATTCAAGAATGTTTATTTTGTTTTATTGAAACTGCTTTCTAATATACGACTCTAAAAAGTCATTTGAAAATTAAATCATTGATTTAATCAATTTCTACAATCAAAGATCCCCGTACTCCTTCCCTGTCTATTGGCTGCAAAGCTAGGGCAAAAACGGAAAATTCTACGTTTGTGTCTTTTATTGCGATTAATTCAATAAATAAATTGTACGTCAAGACATGACAATTTTTGGGGGCTCGTCCGAGATGTACAATCAGTGATCTTCTATTGTGGAAATTGTGCATTATGAATTTAAATGTTGGATAATCCGGGTCAACTGAATAAAGATTCTTATCCATATTCCTTGAGAAGTACTAGTAGCACGCCACATCCTAAAGGTTTGCCGTCATCAACTAGACAAAAACGTGATTATAAATTTGTAGACGCGGATAAAACAGTTGAGGCGGAGAAAATGATTTTGGATTCAGATTTATTAACTTCTGATGAAAGTGATCTTAGTGACGATAATTTAAATAAGATTGACAATAATACTGTAGTTAGCACAATGGCACAAAATTTATCTTAAAATCAATCGGTCTTGCTTAAAGACGCGTTACTTTATGTACCTTCATTTGAGGGAAAAGCTAATCAATTAATAGCATTTGCGAATGGTTGTAAAGAAGCAAAAGAAATGCTTCCAACTGCGGCAGAAATAAATATTGTGAAAGAAGTGTTAACTAATGCAAGCTGTAGTAAAATTCAGGACTTATCAAAAGATTTAAAAAAAGTTTTTTTTCCTGCCAAAACCCTTTTCGGGTAAGGAGGTTGCTACAAATTATATACACCAATTGATCAAGATAATTATTTGGGGAAAGCTAGTAAAATTAAAAATATAGTAGATAAGCAGGACAATTTAAAGAGATTCAATGAAATAACGATGTTGTTAAGATTAGACCATCTAAATGAAATGGAGAAAAAACATGTTCATGCGGTAATCAAAATATATTCTGATCGGTTTCATCTTTCAGGTGAACCATTAACTTTAAGTCATGTCTATAAATATAGAATTCCTTTAACTTCTAATAATCCAATAACTACAAAACAATATCGTACACCTCAATTATTAAGATGAGATAGAAAGATAGATTAAAGAGGGTCTCGATACAGGCATTCTTCAGCCTTCAGAGTCACCTTACAACAGTCCAGTTTGGATTGTCCCTACAATCCAGGTTCGAAGGGTAATAAAAGATGGCGAGTTGTTATTGATTATAGGAAATTAATTGAACAAACAATAACTGACGCATATCCATTACCAAATATAGTCGATATTCTTGATCAATTAGGTAATTCAGTATATTTTTCAGTCTTCGATTTGGCTTCCGGATACCATCAGATAGAAATGAACCCAAAAGATAGCCATAAAACAGCATTTTCGACTCCACAAGGACACTGGGAGTTTACTCGGATGCCCTTTGGATTAAAAATGCACCAGCTACGTTTCAAAGGCTGATGGATAGTCTTGACGGGTTAGCACGGTACGGCAATGTTTGTTTATTTGGATGACATAATGGTTTTCGCGAAAGATTTAGAAGAGCATGAGCAAAAAATAAATGAGTTAATGTTACGACTGAGAAACGCGAATTTAAAGTTACAACCGGACAAATGTAAATTTTTACGTCTAGAAGTCAATTATTTAGGTCACATAATCAATAGAGTAGGATTAAAACCCGATCCAGTAAAATAAGAAGCAGTACTATAGAAGATTTATCAAAAATTTTTCAAAAATTGCCAAACCTTCAACTTATTTATTAATGAATAATCTTGAATTTAATTGGTCTCAAGAAGCACAAAGCGCTTTCAAGACTCTAAGAGTTGCACTATGTAAAGCATTAATTTTACAATATCCAGATTTTTCTAAGCCTTTTATAATTACTACAGATGCTTCAGGTATTGCCATTGAAGCAGTATTATTACAGAGTGAAATTGGTAAAGACAAACCAATAGCTTATTTTTCCAGAGTTTTAAGAGGGATGAAAGTAAAGTATGATACCTATGAGAAAGAAGCTTCAGCAATTGCTCAAGCTATGAAAAATTTTAGACCTTATATATATGGACGAAAATTCACGGTTGTCACGGATCACAAGCCGTTGGTATGGTTTAAAAGCGCGAAAGACGCGAATACAAGAATTTTGAAATGGCGATTAAAATTGATGGATTATGATTTTGAGGTAAAATATAAACCAGGGAAAGCCAATGTAAATGCCGACGCATTGTCACGAAATCCTGTCGAAGTTGTTCATGTTACTACTTGTACGCAATCCAAGAAAGAACAGAGTGCAGAAAACACTCTTGAATCCGAATTACAGAAAATTATAGATTTAGAGGCAACTTCGAGTAAAGAAAAAGATTCCGTATTTGAAATGATAAATCCTATAAAGTAAAAGCACCAGAAGTTCTTAGAAAGAATAGAGGATCTTTTAAGGATTTAGGAGAAAGTCAAATAAATGATTCCAACTCTGAGGACGGAACTGTATCAGATTGTGAATCAGAAGACTCGTTTGAGTTTCAGAATATTTATGAAAAGGGAGAAAATAAATTAAAGTCAAATAAATCTAATATTGTTGTCACCAAAGAGATATTTCAATATAGAAATGATAATTTGATAATATCGATAAATATTTAGTAGAATTAAAAGGAATTTAAAAAAAAAAAAGAAATTGAAAAAGTCTCATTTTGTTATTGTTCCTTCGGAAAATTTTATGTTATTAATTGAAAAAGATTTCGGGAATGAAAAGATTAAAGTCATTATTTGTTTGAACATGATTATATATGGCCCTGCAGAAGAACGCGATAAAATATTTGAGGAGTTTCATAGTTCTCCTACTAGAGATCATTAAGGGGTTTCGAAAATCTATAGTAGAATTTAACACAATTTTTATTGGAAAAATTTCGAAGGACATGTCCAACGTCGTATTCAACAATGTTCAGATTGTCAATTGAAAAAATTGACACGTGTAAGAGATGGACAACCAATGATAATAACAGAAACACCTGGTACCGTATTCGAAAAGATTGCAATGGATATAGTAGGACCAATGCCGGTTACAAAGAATAACAAAGAATGCATTTTGACAATTCAGGATCGATTATCGGAATTTTGCGTATTTAACTGCTTCGCTCGTTCGCCACGTGAACGAGCACATTTCATACAATGATAAATATAGGATCGTACTGGGAGTCGTCCGCCAATGATCCAGTACGATGATCGTATGAGGTTCAGAGTTGCCACCGTGCAATGTTCTTTCATGAGCATCTGCAATGATTAGTCTCGAAAGATGAGTTTTCTGTGGTAGGATTGCAGGATGCTTTGCTTCTTGGTCCAAGCTAGCATTTGCTAACCTCCCTCCAACACGTATGACTCCTTGAGTGTCAATGAATGCTGTCAATCGTGCGAGGGGGTGTGAGACGGGCAGTGAATTTGAGTTGATCTGCTTGATTTCCTGTGAGAAGTACGATTCTTGAGTTGCCTTTATCCAAAAAATCCTTGCTCTCTCTAATTCTTGTGGCGTGAGAGGGAAGGTGAGAGATGACTGCGGTACTCGTCTGAGGAGTTGGCTGAATCTGAAGCAAATTGCAATCACTCTGAGCAATTTGATTAGCCGAGAATGTCTGTATATCATATCCCAATGATAATCATGTTGAATTGTCTGAGTAACTAAAGTGAGCCCGGGCCGCTCTTCCTGCTGAGCTTTTGAATCGTACACTGATGATTGAGTTGGCCATAATGATTCGTCTGCTGTTAACCACTGTGGTCCTGTCCTGCTGCCTGATCTAAATGAGTACGTCTGCAATGTCTTTCTGGATTTTGGCACCAGTATGTTGAATGTCGTTCACTGACAGACCACTAGAAGATGGACTAAAGCCATTAAATACTACACGGAGTTTTGTAGTAACACTGTCTTCTCTTAAGACACCATGATGAGGCAAATAATACACCGGAGAGTTGATTGGACTTGCCTTGGCTCGTGTCATGTGGTTCAGTGACTCGTATTCTTGCATAAAGTTGTGATAGAGTTGTGCATATGAGTCATTCTGTGTTTGTGAGTCGTCTGATCATGTGTAGTAAACACTGATGAGCTCTCGCTGATGAGTTGCCTAGAAGAGATGGTGATGCTTTTAGTGGTATCCTCACAATATATCTCCCATCTTGATCTCTTGAATGAGTCGCAACATAATGATCTTCACAAGATTGATCATCTGGGCTGAGTTGGCTGGCTAAGGTCTCTGGAACTTCTTCTTGAACCCAGAATTTTGTCAAGAGATCAGATACTTGCTGGTATGAGTTGACCCTTGTTGCGTGATGAGTTCTCTGACTTGAGCATCTTGTCGGTTGTGGACTTCCAATGAGCATCCATCCAAAAATTGAATCTTGGGCTATTAGCGATGACTGAGGACATTGTTTGATGCTTTCACAATAAGACCATAACAATCTGCTCCTATTAAGATGTCGATGGGTCTTGGAGTTGAGTAGTCTGGATCAGCAAGTTGCAGAGAGTTGAGAGCTGACAAGTTGAGTTCCTTGAGTTGTCTGGTTGGTAAAGTACCAGTGACACATTTGAGGATATGAGCATTAATTGTAACTTGCTCCTGTGTGTGAGTTGATCTAAGTGTCACTGTTGTCACTCCTCTAGTTTGTACAGCTGGTTCGTTACCAATTCCTAGCACTGATATCACTGATGGACGACGTTGGAGATGACAAGTCTTTACCACACTTGATGAGATGAACGTCAGCTCAGACCCTGAGTCTATCAGGAGTCTTACTGGAAGCTGAGAGTAATACTGCATTGGCTGTGGCGAGTAAGACTGCTGAGCTGTCTGATTGAACTGGAGACTCGTTAGTGCATGGATCTTCTGCTGCCCTGAGTGCTGAAGCGAGTCTTCCATGGATATCTGAGTTGTCTGTAGTGTTCTTGGTGATTGTTGAATCATGTGAGTCGTCTGAGATTTGACTAGTGTGAGTTTGACTCTTTTCTTCAGCTGTAGGAGATCGAACGAGACCTTCTGACTCTTCCTCCAGGACCCTCAACCCTCCTGAGGCCGAAACCTCATGTGCTAAGGTCATCCTTTCCGTCGAGTCATCAGAGAAGCATTCTTTACTCCTGTCAGCACATATAGATTGACATGATTCATAACCATTAATCATTGAGTTGTCTGCATGTTGAGTGATCACACCACCACTTGGAGAATTGACTAAAACATAATTAGAGTTGACTGCAGAGAGTTGACTATGATGATGAGTTACCTGGTGAGAAGTCTGCTTAGATGAATGGGTGTGATCTGGAGTCGGCTGTGGAAATGGCACATCGTCATCTCACTGGGAGGTTGATGGGTGGTGGCTGCTATGAGTCGACTGCGGTTCTTGGCCAGGGCCATATCCTCTTTTCCTTAGAGATTCTGTCCTGGGCGTGTGAATCATTGAATGGTGCTTTAAATTGCACGTGCTGCATCGTTTCTCTGACTGGCACACCTAGATGGAGTGGTGGCCGAAGCAATTGAAGCACAGCCGTGCTGCGAGGACCAGCTTGTACCTTTCTTGTTGTGAGAGTCCTGCGAACGCTTTGCAGTCAACCAAATAGTGATCCAAACTGCAGCATTGATTACACGGGTAGTCTGCTTGTCGTTTTTGCGCCGCATGCCTGGAGGCTCGAGTTGTCTGTGGGTGAGTCGTCTGCTGGTGAGTAGACTGTTGTTGTGATCTGGACCTTCTGGTGATCACTGTAGTAGGCCACCGTTTTGCTTGACGGGCTGCATCTTGAGCTGACTCCATCGCACGTGCCCTGGTTGAGATGCAGTTGAGTAGACTGTCTAGAGTTGTCGGTGAGCGAGACCTACTTCGCTCGAGTTCCCATGACTCACGTAGCGGCTGCTCAAGTTTACTGGCCACCAGGTACACCATAAAATAATTTGTAGCGTCTACAGGTACATTGAGAGCCTTCAAGGCATCCAAGTTTTGCCGTACTACTCCCACCAGGTTGTCGAGTTGTTCAGCTGACTTTGATGATGGTGTGGTCACACTGAACAGTTTCTTGATGTGGGCAAAGATGAGTTGTTCTGGATCATCGTACCTGGCCTTGAGCTGATTCCATGCTGGCTCATACCCATCATCATTCATTACAGCATGACGGATCAGTTGAAGTGGGGGACCTGATACGTTGGCCTTCAGGTAGTGTAGTTTGGCTACTGGCCTGAGATCTTCCCGATCGTGAACGAGGGACGTAAACATGTCCCGAAACTGCGTCCACGTTGATGAGTCGCCTGCGAATGTTGGGAGAGGGATTGCTGGGAGAGTTGCTTGTCTGTATATGATTGGAGTTGTCTGCTGTGTAGAGGCTTTGTAATCATCGATGGCCTTCTGGATGTCTTTCTCGTGTAGCTCTGATTTAACACGATGGAGAGTTGACTCTATATGGTAATGAAGCCGTAAAGCACTTTCATACACTCTGTCGGTCATATACTGGTGTTTGAATAGTGTCAACCGACACCCTACTCCTAATGCCTCATGCTCCACCACGAAGTATGTCCAGAGGTCGTTGAGTTGTGATTGCTTCGCTTCGATTATGGGCATTGTGACGAGAGCAGGCTGTCGCACAAGATCAGCCACGTCTTGCTGCATAAATTGAAGCTGCTCATGCCTGGACATTTGAGACGTCAATTTAAATAATGTGGTGTTTGCCAGTGCAGGTGGTGACTTTGACCTGTCACATGATGTTGTGGCTTTTTCGAGTACCTTGAGTGATGTTCCACTGATGCCTTCTGCCGGAGAGTCGAGTGAAACTGGTGACGGCGCTTGGCTGACACGCACTGGTTCGAATAGTTCACTAATACCTTCAACTGACTCATTGTCTTCGGCTACATCGACGTAGTCCAATTTTGCAGGCGAAATTAACCGTTTGTCTGCCATAGTTCAGTTGAGTGAGTTGTCTAATGTCACTAAACTTACACTTATCACTAGAAAGTGAGTGTCAGTTTTAGTTAGTGTTCAGTGTTGTATGTATGTTATATTAGGATTTTAAACTGCACGCAAAAATCATGCTACTAAAGATGCAAGTCATTTCGATCATTGCGATTTAAGGGATGTAAAACTTTTCCTCAATTCACGATGCTATCCATATGGTAACATGAATCTTGACATAAGTCACAATCGATTTGCCTTATTACATGATATGTATAAAGATTTCAAAACAACATATTATGATAAAGAAGCAGACCTCTGCTCACGAAAAAAAAATTTATTGATATAGCACCACTTGTAGTAATCGATTGTTCTAAACAAAATGAATCCTTAAAATCAGGACCAGTTGATGTTCGACTGGAGTTCGAATCATCAAAAGCTTTTTCTGCGAACACATCAGCCTATTGCTTGATCTTACATGATCGAATAATAGAATATAAACCCTTGAGTGCGCAAATGAGAAAACTAACATAATATATTGAAAAAATTTATATATTATATCATTATTATGATATATTAATCAAATGTAATTGTTTTTTTGCTATAAATAAATTGCGTACACAAAAAAAAAATCATCTTTTTCATTAATTTCCTAAAAAAATCAGTAGCACAAATTAAGAAGAATGATAGCCAATCAAGGATCGGTATTATAGCTGACGACAACTAATCGCTAATCGAAGACGGTAAAAATCGATATTATGGCTGATAATAACTTATCGCCAATCGAGATTGATATTATCGCTGAAGATAATTTATCGCCAATCAGGATCGGTAAAAATTGCTGCCGATAATTTATCGCTGTCGATAACTTATTGCGGTCGGTAAGTCAATAACTTACCACCAGAAGTTACTATGGTAGGTAATTAGTGCGGATCAGAACCCACTTTTCACCTCGGCCGGTATTGCAGGTGGATCTAAAACTCTCCTTATATTTCTACTCTGTATCAAAACTCTCATCTATTCTGATCATTAGACGTTTCGTGTCAGAAGTTGTTTGAAAATTCTGTATGATTTCTTCGGGTATTAATACCATTTCTTTTAGCATGTTCCATTATTGCTAACCATTAAAAAGTTTTGATACAAAACTGCCTATGATAGGTGCTAACAAGACAGGTCAAAAGCAACTACCTATTTGGAGTATGATTTTCTTTTCTCCCTTGGCACTACTACGTGAAGCTCAGCACCGCAAAATAGAAACGTGTCGCTTTAATTTACTTTTTGAATCAGGTGGTAATTGCCACGATTGGACATTGCCACGAAGAATATTAACCCATTAACGCTGAGGCGATCAGAATTTTTGCTAACTTTTCAACGTGTTTATTTATTATGTTATTGGACCAAAAAAATAATGCAATACCTCTAATCCTACGCGAAATTTGATGTTCTTTTAGAATCTGAGCCCAAAATTTTGATTAGACACCGAGAAAAAAAATATGGTCGATCTAAACGTGAAAAACGTGAAAATTTTCGAAAAAAAATTGTTTTCGCATTTTTTTTCACAATGATACCGCAAAGGTATCGACTTTTTACTATGATCACAGGTGATCATGGCACTCGAACATTAAGAGGAATTTTTTTCAGAAAATTTCATCGACGCGTTTCTTCAAAATGGCGGCGAGAATGAAAAAATTTTATAAAAATCTTAATCTATCGTTTTCTTAAAAACTATAAACTTTAGAAAAATTTTTTTAAAACGAAAAATGTTTTTAAATTAGTCAAAGAACACTCTTAAATTTTTTCAGAATTTTTGAATCCAATTTTTGATTTTCGAAAATTTCAAAAAATCCAATTTTTCAAACATATCTAAAAAATTTTTGAAAAAATTTGAGAGTGTATATTGACTAATTTCAAGACTTTTTTGTTCTTAAAAATTTTTTCGTTAAGTCTATAGGTTTAAATAAATAAAATAAATGTGTGGCGTTCAGATCTCGAAAGATCTATAGCCGTACATCACAGTCTACTTCTAAGAGCTATGGGTTGTAATGTATTTTTTGACCGGAGTGGATTCAGGGTGAATTGGTCAGATTCACGCCTGTCCTTATTCGAAGCCGTGGCGATCAACGTGCGGTCACAAAGAGCATCGCATCTCTAGCCACGACGAGCACGCGTTGAAGAAGGCACATTGTTTGTAAACAGTGGTGCCTGCTCGAAAAATCGTCAGAGAAGGGATTCGCGAACTACGAACCTTCCGGTTAGCAATCCGACGCCTTGACGACTGAGCCAACGCGTCTCCAGTCTATATGTTTAGAGAAAAAAATTTTTGTTGAATTGTACATAAAATTTTGTTTCTATCTACCACTACAAAATTCACAAACAAACTCATACATCCTTTCATTTGTGCATAGACACATATGTTCTATACAATTTGTACATGAATTATAAGTAAAGCATATAATTCAAATATTGGTTTTTACTTTTTCAATACATTTGTTATGTCACGAAAACGTTCAAGATCTTCTGCTTCATCGCATGCAGAGTATGAATCAGATTATTCGGATAGTGATTCCGACGAAAACATATCAATTCTGAATGCAGACAATTCAGGCTCCGATGATTCTGATTCTGATTGTGATTCGATATCTGATTTAGATTCTGAACATTAGTTCACAATACCAAATATTACTTATAAAAAAGCTTGTGCTACTTATTCTGAAAACTTAGATAAACTTGAAAAAAATCACGAATTCATTTGGATCGATGGCGAGAAGTCATATCCAAATACTTGTGAAGAAACAATATTATTATCTGAAGCTGCAAAAAAGAATATACAGGCGTGCGAGCCTTTCCAATTGTTTGAAACCTTTTTTTCCGCCGAAATGAAACAATATATAATTGATGCGTCTAAAGAGAATAATTATGATGTGAAATTACAAGATCTTGACACTTTTATAGGTATAGTTATTTTCAGTTCATTCAATAAAAGAAAGTCTCAGAGAGATTATTGGTCATCTGATCCATTCTTATCTAGTGAAATTGTTTCTTCTGCAATGACTCGTGATAAGTTTGAAGAAATCAAGTCTAAAATAAAATATTCAAAAGCTAAAGACGAGGATCTAAACGATAAAGGGTGGCAGGTTCGTTCGATGTTGAAACTTTTCCAAAACAACCTCCTAAAGTTCGGAATATGGAAAACTTCTATATCTATTGATGAAATGATGGCCAAGTCTTATGCAAAAACTGTATTGAAACAATTTATTCGAGGAAAACCAATAAGGTTTGGTTCGAAATTTTGGGGTTTATGCACTTCAGATGGCTATCTACTGAATTTAGATCTATATTGCGGTAAAAATTCCCAAACCGGAAACAAATTAGCAAAATGTGCTTTAGGTACTCGTGTAGTATTGCATTTATTAGAACCTTTTTTTCGGCTAATAAATTATAATAAAATCCCTGCATTTCATTTGTACTTTGATAATTTTTTTACAAATATGGATTTGATTTTACACTTGCAAAAATTACGTTTGAAATGCACTGGCACTATAAGAGACAATCGAGTCAAAGAAAAGAATATGCTTGAAAAGAAAGCTCCACGAGGTACTTATATTGTAAAACATGATCAAAATAGTGGCATAAATTTCATCACTATTATGGATTCGAAGCCCGTTTCAATAGCTTCAACTGCTGCAGGTGTAAGTCCACTATCAACTTCGAGAAGATATAGTTCAGAGGCTCGATCCAAAACTGATTTAGCTTTTCCGCAAGCTTTTCATTTGTACAACAAATTTATGGGCGGTGTTGACGTGCATGATGGACACTGCAATAATGTACTTCCAAGTATACGTTCCAAAAAATGGATATGGGTCGTTTTTATAAGATTTATACAGGCATCCATTACAAATTCCCTCGTAATTTTCAATGCTACACCCGATGGAAAGAAAAAAGTTGGAATAAAAGAGTTAACTATTTCGATTGCTAAATATTATATTCAAAAAAGTCAAACAAGTAAAACAGTTCATACACGATCTAATAGGGACAAATTAAAAAATTGTTCAACTGAAAAATGTCCAATAATAACAAGGATCTATTGTGAAAAATGCAATCTATATGTATGCAATAATTGTTGGGCAAAGAAGCACTGATGAAAGAAATGTTGAAGTGAGAGGCAAGGGGACTCACGAAAAAAGCACCCCGAAACGTGAGAGGCAAGGGGACTCACGAAAAAAAAGCACCTCAAAAGAGACAAAGTTCTACCACGTCCACGCCGTTGTCTCTGGATAATGCTAAGAGTAGAAAAAAACAATGTATATGTACAGAATCAGCAAAGTAGTCAAAGAACACTCTTAAATTTTTTAGATATGTTTGAAAAATTGGATTTTTTGAAATTTTCGAAAATCAAAAATTGGATTCAAAAATTCTGAAAAAATTTAAGAGTGTTCTTTGACTAATTTAAAAACATTTTTCGTTTTAAAAAAATTTTTCTAAAGTTTATAGTTTTTAAGAAAACGATAGATTAAGATTTTTATAAAATTTTTTCATTCTCGCCGCCATTTTGAAGAAACGCGTCGATGAAATTTTCTGAAAAAAATTCCTCTTAATGTTCGAGTGCCATGATCACCTGTGATCATAGTAAAAAGTCGATACCTTTGCGGTATCATTGTGAAAAAAAATGCGAAAACAATTTTTTTTCGAAAATTTTCACGTTTTTCACGTTTAGATCGACCATATTTTTTTTCTCGGTGTCTAATCAAAATTTTGGGCTCAGATTCTAAAAGAACATCAAATTTCGCGTAGGATTAGAGGTATTGCATTATTTTTTTGGTCCAATAACATAATAAATAAACACGTTGAAAAGTTAGCAAAAATTCTGAACACCTCAGCGTTAATGGGTTAAGAGCACACTCGCATATATATATCTCACTAGCTACGGATCAGCTTTCCGTAAGATAACTGAGCTCTTTACTCAAGTAAAATGAAGCGCTCAGAATTGCTGTTTGTTTTTTCCGTGATGTGCTCACAGCCATCACTAATTGGTAACTGATAAACTTTTCCTACTGAAGCGTCTGTTTATAAGCTTTCGTTGAATATAGACGTAATGGCTCAAATCATCAGGGAATATACACGTACGAAATCTACAATTTTCAGGTGTTGACTGTTTTAAGTCCAACAACAAATAACCACGTGGTTGCGATGTTGCATCATAGTATATTTCTTGAAAAATACGTGTATTTTTTGGACAATCTGACGCGCTAAATGTTGCACCTGTGAGCGATCACGCGGGTTTTTGAAAACTACAATGTAGTTAGCGTTTAAAGAAATATCTCTCTGACCTTCCTCCTGAAGAAATGAATTTTGTGTGATAAATATAACACTCAGATTACAGTGATGACTCCCATTCGTAAGAAGATCTATAATTGAGCTACTCCATGATTCACGCATAAGATCATCAATGATAATTAATTTTGGCAGTGGTTCGCGACCCTTCTCGAAATTCAAGGGGTAAATATTTTGGAAAATTATTATAGTCGAACCAAGAAAAAAGTGGTCTCGATATGGTGTCTAATCTCCCACCTCCTAATAAAATCTTATGGGGACGTGACATTAGACACCAAATCGAGACTGCTCTTTTCTTGGTTCAACTATATATCCTTCTTGCCACTCCGCGTATTGGAATATAATTCTCGAGAATCGTGTATGGCTCATATATCTTATGCTACAAATGAACTTTTTTATAGAAACGGATTAACCGCAACCAGTTGGACCACAAATAATAGAGGTCCATGAATGTTTACAGCGCGGGTCTATTATGATTAATGACGTCAATAAGCCTAGAATTTGGATTTTATTCTAAAATATTCCTCATAAAAATTATATTATTACAAAGCTATGCCTACATTTTTGCTGATGGTTAGTGTTTTCACTTATCGTGACTGCAACCGGAGATGTACAACCATTTTGAATTTTTAAAAAGATAAGCGACTAGAAACTGCTTTAAACAAGCAGAGCTTTTATAGTCTTCAGAGTATGCAAAGCGATGAAATGGCAGTGAAAATGTTGCAATTATCCCTCGGTCTTGATGCAGTCATGCTCAAGAGCATGTTTAAAATCATTTTATGGCGTATTGCCGTAACTTGTGAACGTTTGATCGCCGTTGTAGTTTACAACGACGTGCGGCTTTCGAGTTAGTAAGTAGAGCCGGTGTTAAAGTACCTCGTGGTGGTTGTGGTCTCGATAAAATAAATGCTTTCCAACGATATTTCGCGTGTAAGGGTAAAGCTATTGTTGTGTATGAATTTTATACCCTGCGAAAAGGAAAACCGCCGTTATTCGATGGGCACCGATTTTTGTTCGGCTTGTAATAAAAGTTATTCTGCAGTGTCGGCCCCGCACCACTGTCTCTTTAAAGGCCCCCGATGTTGTAGTTTACCTGTCTGTGAGTCGGAGGAATCAAAAATGAGTAATAATTGTAACAGATATTTTCCGAGTGTTAGCTGCTATGACAAACATTTGATTAAAGGCTCGGCGTCACTGTCTGGTGATGATAGAGATCTAGCTGTTTGCCACCTGATACAAATTTGACGAGTTTGTCCATTACTGTCGAGCTAACGTTACAGTTCTAAGACGGACCTGTATCACTTTTAGAGACATTATACTCGCATGTGGCGACGTATGTCTTTTTACCGAGGGTTGCACAATAGCATCAACATGTTCAAAAATCTTCAGGAAAAAATTTTTAAGTCGTAATATAATAGATATTTCACCACCACGTGATGCTTATCGCTGGTCATCCAATCAGTCTTTGATAGCTATTTCATGGCTAATTTTTCAAGAACAAAAACGCGGCCATATTACAAATCATGCGGCCCGTCGTTAAGAAGTCCGCTTACCCTGTGGTACATTAGGAGACGGCTATTTTCGTAACCCAGGAACTCAAGAAAAAATCCTATTTCAATTTCATGGCTGTTATTAGCATGGTTTTCCGATATGTTTTCCTGTAAACAGAGACAAAAAACTTCGCTCTGGTGAAACCCTTGATCAACGTTTAGAGCTAACACGTGCTATTTCGAATAGAATACGTTCAATGGGTTATACGCTCATTGAAGAGTGGGGATGTCATTATCCACAATTTTTGAAAAATAACCCTAGTTTGGAAATATCAAGTAAAATCCATCCTTTACTGAAAAACGAGCCACTTAAACCACGTAATGCTTTTTTTGGCGGCTGCACAGAAAATTTTGTATCATTACGAAATGTAGCGGGGTCAGAAAAAATAGAATATATCGATGTGTGTTCACTCTATCCTTACGTGTGCAAGACAGGAAAATTTCCTGTAGGCCATCCGACAATTTACGTTGGTGTTGAGTGTGATAAAATTCTTAAAAATGAAAATAATTGAAGGTCTCGTAAAATGCTCCGTCTTGCCACCTCATAACGTCCTGTATCCTGTTTTACCATCGAGATTCCACGGTAAACTTATGTTTGTACTATGTAGAACGTGTGTTGAAACAATTTATCAGAGCAATCGTTGTCATAACGATGTAGCCGAACGTGTATTACACAGTACGTGGGATGTTGATGAAGTGTGTAAAGCTATAGAGAAAGGGTATCGCGTTTTAGAAGTATTAGAAATATGGCAATATAAGATGATTCAGTATAATCGTGAAACGTGTATTTGCAGTCTTTTCACTGATGATATAAATACTTTTTTGAAAATCAAACAAGAGGCTAGTGGCTGGCCAAAACATCGCGAAAATAATGACTTTGAACAAAAATTGTACATAGAAAATTATGAGAAGGCTGGAGGAATTAAATTCGAGACTGATAAACTAGCATATAACCCTGGTTTATGATTTGTAGCAAAAGTATCTTCAAATTCCTTATAGGGCAAGTTTGGTCAACGTGAAAATTTTACAAAAAATGGAATTGTTACAGAGCGTGTTAAACTTATGGAGTTACTTACAAATCCTGAGATTTATATTACAGGTTTACATTGTGTTAATAATTTTGTTCGGTATGTATCATATGTACGAAAAGAAGAAGCCCTCAAATCACATTCTTCGACAAATGTTGTCATAGCGGCTTACACTATTGCCCAAGCACGTTTGAAATTATATTCTTATTTAGAAAAATTAGGTAACAGAACGCTGTATTGTAACACTGATTCTGTTATTTATTTATCAAATGAAAACACTGTAGATCTTGAAACTGGTCATTACCTTGGTGATTTGACCGATGAACTAGAAGGTTATGGTACTGATAAGTATATAAAATCTTTTATTTCGCGTTACGTTAAATTATACGAATAGTAATTACATTAATTATAACACAATAGGTTCTTTAATTACCAGTGAACGCACTGACCCGATATTCATTTCATTTGATGCTATCAAGCGAACACCATTCAACCAAGTCGTTACACGTCGTGAAACTAAAACAACGATAACCCAAAATCAAAAACGACGCCTTGTCGATAATTTTTCAACTCTTCCTTTTAGCTATCGAGCAAATAATTAATTGCGACTAAGACTACTATTAAACTGTATCTTATAATTTTCGTAGCTAAGCGCCATTTAATAATTCAATATTTTTAGAATATTTCTTGTAATAATTAGAACATGTCTAAAACACCGCATTAATAAAAAAAACGTGATAAAAAAATACAAACTCTATTGTTATTATTTGACAGGAGCACGTGTATATGTCTGTCCCGCTCATATGGTTTATCTCTTTCGCTCTCGCATCTAAGCGGGTGCTTGGCGATACACGGGTGCGCGAAGCATGCATAAATATAATAATACCCGAGCAGCTATACATATCCGGATAAATGGACCATCAATTAACACCCCACCAGTAAGTGGGGCCTGTCTCAAGGAATCTGAGCACAAGAAACTGCAGCCGCACAGCTCTGAGACCTGTCAGCCCCACCACATGTCGCCCCACAATTCGCTCTCGAGCGTCTAACTTTTGAATACTACTATCGAACAAATTAACACGTATTTTACCCCGATACTGGCTAATAACCAAGACGCCATCAAACACGACTATACTTATTGACAGCTATCTTGTCCTTCCATTCAGTTAATAATTCAATAACATTAAAATTTTTAATTATTCTAATTGCAAAATAAAGTTAATAGAAATATTAAATTCTTATAAGCAATAAAAATGCTTACTATTTTGTTGATTTTGAATTGAACAATAAAAATCGCTCCCGATTGACTGAATACGATTGTTATTGACTTTTTAATTATTTCAAACGCCTAGTAATGGAGAAAATAACAACTTCACGGAAAAAATGTTTATATGATTTTGATTTATTTTAAATGTATAAATCAATAAAAAACATTACAACAATTATAAAAAGCATATTCTATATTATCTGATCACTTTTTAATTACAGC
Organism: Chelonus insularis; assembly: GCF_013357705.1. Classification (NCBI taxonomy): domain Eukaryota; kingdom Metazoa; phylum Arthropoda; class Insecta; order Hymenoptera; family Braconidae; genus Chelonus; species Chelonus insularis. Next base: position 603,376 of record NW_023276419.1, read on the forward strand.
TTTCAAAATAAAGCATACATTTTCCTGGATCTATTGTTTCATTCTGTTTCGTTGAAAATCGAATGATTTTATTAATCTATAAATTTAATCAGTTTTCAAATAAAATTAGTTTCGTAATTATTCTTTAATTTGAAATTTAATTACCAAATTTCCCGATATCAATTACAACCTTTTGACTCTCAATAACAATGGCTAGCGAGAGAGCGGATCATTTAGACAATCTTGTTTCTTCGATACGTGAAATTCATCGTTACCCGATGAGAGTCTCAAAAACTTCTATTATCGAAAGAATGGTTTCCTTTTCGAAGTTTTTGAGTTAAGTTATACTATTTCAGGGGGTCGCAGATTCTTCCAGTTTGCTTTCCGTTCTGCAAAGAAGATCTTTTTCGAATATGTCCTTGAATGTATCGAAAACGAACTTTTTGACCTAGTTGACAACCGACATATTTACTTAAAAGAGCTCTATTACGAAGCGGACTGATTGTTAAGATATCGCGGGTCCGTCATCGTAAAGATTATCTACACACCTCATATTACGATCATGATCCTTATCACAACTACCATCGCGATGATTATAATCATTGCCAAGATCGATAGGACCTTGAACGTCATCCTAAAGAGTCTACTTCGATCTCTGGAAATCACGATCATATCCCTAGATACTTATATCAACCACTCAAAGTGCCATAGTCATATGAAACTATACCATCTGTAACTACGACTAACATCATGGACGACGTTGATGACTCTGCACGGCTTGATGAGGACTAGGAAACTCAGGCTTTTCTGACTTCACCCTATCCTGAGTCTCTCTCTCTCCTCCTGACAGATGAAATTGATTATACTGACAAAATTGACATTTCTAACAGACTCGGTACTACAGAAATTATAGAGGTAAATGGTCAATGGGTTGAGATACCTGAAGAGACTATTAGTTATGCTGAAGAGCGCGTAGAGAAACCCAGAGAAACGCTGACGAGCCCTTCTCTTGCTTTTCCGCCTCCCTCACCCACTAACAATCAAGAATAATAATATTATCCCTTTCCAGGATATGTACTTGGATGAAGACGCATCCCTGGTTGAACATTCCGATAGAATTTCATAAAAAAAAATTCTATAAGAATGAATCAGAAAGTTGCATCAGAAATATCACACTTGTTATAAGAATCTATAAAACATTTTCTTATAAAACAAGTAATATTTCTTATAATTATAATATGATTCATTCTTATAACTTTAAAAGAACCTATAAGCAGGTTTCGTATCGTTTTCTATCGGAATTTATAAGAAATTTTTGAGAATATTCTGATCGCTTTGTTCAAGAATCAATAAGCATGTTTTGTATCGTTTTTTATCGGAATTTATCTTCTTATCACAGAAGAAAATCAGTTTAAACGAGGGAAATTTTAATTTGCTCTGGACGTTTCTTATTTATACGGAATTGTTGTTTAAATATACACTTGAAATGAAATTTATTAGAAACTTTGTCCGAAAGAATCCTGCTGATGATGAGATTCAATCCTGGCATCCTCGGGTCCACAGACTAATACGCTGCCGACTGCGTTATTCTAAAACATGGAAACATGACTTTCGCCTAATCTATTTGAGTTAAAAATTTGGAATGATTTAAACATGAAATATCAGTGCTCTGCAGTGGTCTGGGTGCGACCCGAACGGTCTACACGACCAACTCCCTAGTAGAAAAAATGAAAAAACACCTCGAATAGAACCCGTTTCTAATTGTTTATAACAGATTTAATTGTTATAAATAAAAAGAGTGAGTTTCTATTTGTGTTATACGGTTAGTAGCTTTTTTTCAGTGAAAGAAAAAATTAGGCGTCGGAAGAATTCAAATATATCGCATGGATCTCTTTTTCCATTATTTATAACGAATTTAATTGTTATGAACAAAAAAACATGGTTTCATTTATGTCATACAGTTGGTAACTTTTTGCCACTAAAATAAAAAATGACACGTTAATAGAATATGTTGCATAGATCTTGTTCTCCATTCTTTAAAACAAATGGGATTCATTTGAAATGGTTAGTTACTTCATTTCAGTAAAAGAAAAAATTGTGCGTTAGGAGAATTCAAATATACCTCATAGATCCTTTTTTGCATTATTTACAACAACTTTCATTCTCATAAACGATGAAGTATGTTTTCATTTATGTCATACGGTTGGTTACATTTTTTGAAGAAGAACATAAGAAAATTCCTATAAAAAACCAATGAATTCTTATTGGTGAACAGTTTCTTCTGCATGTTAAAAATTTTCATAAAAAACAATCAAACCGTTTGTTATAAGATTCTATGAGAATTTATGAGTACGTGACGCCGTTTGAATCTCCATCTGATTCTGTACGATTGTAATAGAATAAATGTCATCAGATGAAATAGGAACTCATTAATAAATAATTTTTATTAACATATCAACTTCGTTTATAAAAAACTATAAGATCATTACTTACAAAATCCTGCTTCAACCGATGAAATCACGAACCTACAGAATTCAGAACTTTCTTAATGACAAAACTGAATTATTACAATGATTCTACAAAAAAGTGAGCGATCTTATAGAAAAAAAAGAGTTTCTGTAAGATATGAGATTAGAGATTTGAATAAGAAATCGATCAATTCGATAAAATAATCTGATTTAAAACATTCATCTTTATTTTTTAATGCCGCAAAAGATTTTAGCATTAATTAAAACGTTGAACTCCCTTAACATCCAATCGTAAATACCTACTGGAAAACAAAATCTGAGGCATCTATATAATAATCTACGTTGAAAATGATGAACCACGTATTTTTTTTTCTGCGGAAAAACGTTTGAAAGGGGTGAAAATCACCCCTAAAGTTGACACCCCATAAAGGTGATTTTTAATACTCACATATTTCTAATCGAAATTTTTCAAAACGATCTCATACGTGAAAAACAACATAAAAAGTAATGAAAAATACCTCTATTTACATATTTATAAAACTTGCGGATATACATTTTTTTAAATTAAAAATAACAAAAAATCTATAATTTGAAAACTGTTAATTATTTTTTGATGGGACCAATTTTAATCGAAAGAATATAAAAATTCACGAGATACGTATCTTTACAATTCTTAAAATGACATCGAAATTAATTAATTATTAATTATTTATTTATTGTACGTATTACATATATGATAATCATTGTAAAAATGTTCAAGACACAACGATTTTCTACACCATGCACAACGAATAATTGCAATATTTTTACATCCTGGAATTTCACAATGAGACTTACAGTTATCTCCACATGCAGAATCGACTGAATTTTCAAATTCATCCGGTTTAATAGAGAGTTGATTATGAGTCAGTGATTGTAATTTAATAATATTATTTTTCAAGTATAAATTTAAATCATCTCCTTGTAATGGAACACTGTTCCAAACACATGTTCCAAAAACATCTAATGGTTGAATTTGTCCAGTAGCCCCTTTAGGAATAATTATTATCTTAATTTCTTTATCCGGTGGTTCGGCAGATGTGATAGCTTCAGAACAACGTCTAGTCTACGAATCAATCAAAAGTAACTTTTGTTTTCCAACATTCGAAAAAAATACATCCTCCAACCAGATTTTTTTCTCAAAAAATTAGTATATAAACCTCCAAAATATATAATATAATATGATATTTGAATTGAATTTTTGACCTGAAGTAAGTTTTTCAGATTTCGATATTTCTACGTGTACATTGTCTGGTCTAAAAAGCGATGCTTCTACCCATGGACCATGTTTTCCAGTTAGTTCTTTTAACACAAGAAAAAGGGGATTGAGATGTTTTCCATCAGCTGATACCGTTGGTTGTATAGTATAACTGAGTTGTCGAAGAAACTGATTGAACTGTGCATTCTATTTTTTTTTCTCCTTCTGGAGCAAAAGTCCTCACTGAGTGAACTTCTACTTTGCTCAGAATTATATATGTTGTCTAAACCACATGATTGAATTGTCGATTTTACATCGTTAACGAACACTTCTGATGTTGGTTTTAATATTTCACGATCTTCAATCGTTTTTGATGATATGAATCTGTTAATTTTACGAGAAACAATACGATGTGCTCTTTTGAATGATAGTATCCACGTTGGAGATGCTTGAAAACGGAGATCATCAAATTGTAAATTTTTTTTAGCTAATAATGCCTGTTTTTTAAAATCGGAATCATGGACTATCATCCCAGCATCGATAGAAGTTTTACAATTTTCCAACGTATACTTGCCAATTTGAGCTTTTTTTTCTTTGTATGTTCCACCTTGGTTCAATTGATATGCCCAGCGTTTCAATTGTCAAGTAGACTATACTTTTTTGAATTTTTGCTTAGCACTATCGATACTTAAATTTTTTTTCTTACCACTTCGCTTATACTTAACTGCTCGCAATTTATAATCATGACTCAAGCTATTTTCGTCAGAAGTGCATGCTCCATCAAACACTTTTGGTTCATGGATTGCAGATGCATATTCTTCGTCTTCTATAATTTCTGGTTCCCAATCCTTATATGGTTCTTCAAAATGCAATGAATTCTCTGGAGGAGACTCCATCATTTCAATATCAGTATACCCATTTATTGCATTCAATAATATTTATTCAAAGTGATTCTTCAATTATATTTCAGCATTATTTACAGGTGTCTCACTCATTTTCATATTGTGAAATGTTGTTAAAAGTAACCGAATAACATTAAGGGGGTTAACTTTCATTTTTAACTATTGGGTGTTACACAATTTTTAGAATGAAAGATAATGATATTTCTATTTTGAGCACACGATTTTGTACACATACAGAAGAATGACTATTAACCAAAATTAAAATGAATAGAAGATGCAAAAATATCGATTCACTACAGTATTGAAGATGAATGCGAAAAAATAATGTTAAAATTTTTAATATGATCAAAATATGTCACATTCGTTTACAATGCTAGCATGGAATAATTTGTATATTACAATTACAGATAAAATTTTCCTGAAAAATAGTTTATCAGTGACTGTGATAAGAAGTACATCTCTGTTTGCCCACATGTCAATAGCAAAAAATAATATTTTGACTAATCATAAACTACTCAGTCTTTAATTTCGACGTATTTTATTCGGTGATTATTGTGATGATAAATAATTAATTGAACAATTGAAAATGTTTAAATTGCGATTTTGTTTACTGTCGTTTGTGTTATTTTAAAAATTGCAAAGATATGTATCTCGTGAATTTTTATATTCTTTCGATTAAAATTGGTCCCATCAAAAAATAATTAACAGTTTTCAAATTATAGATTTTTTGTTATTTTTAATTTAAAAAAATGTATATCCGCAAGTTTTATAAATATGTAAACAGAGGTATTTTTCATTATTTTTTATGTTGTTTTTCACGTATGAGATCGTTTTGAAAAATTTCGATTAGAAATATGTGAGTATTAAAAATCACCTTTATGGGGTGTCAACTTTAGGGGTGATTTTCACCCCTTTCAAACGTTTTTCCGCAGAAAAAAAAATACGTGGTTCATCATTTTCAACGTAGATTATTATATAGATGCCTCAGCTAAATCGACGGTGACCACCTCGCTAGGTTTACTTGTAAGTCACATTCTCATGCTTGATGAATTCATAAATGGTCTTATGAGAAACGGTCCTATAGTTTCTATAGTTGATATGTTAAAGAAATTATTTACCAATAAGTAAATTATTCAATGTGATAACATTTTTTCTTTTGCAATAGTATACAATCGGACGGAGAATCAAACGGCGTTACTTACTTATGAATTTTCATAGGATTTTATTTTAAATAGTCTAATAGTATCTTATAAATTAATTCAGAAATTAAAAATTAAAAATATTATTTGCTTATTGCTTCTTATAAAGTCTAATACAATGTTTATGGGTTTCAATAGTATTCTGACAGATTCTATTGGATTGCTTTACCAGGGATAACAGGTACTAAGGTCACCTTCTTCCATTTATGATCTTGAGTTGGTGGGTCAGGTAACCGCGGAACGAGGCTCTGCAAGCTTAGATTCAAGCCAGCTCAACTCAACCATCTTTCTGGCAGATTTTCCGTCACCCTTCGACGACAGTTCTTCTTATCCTTCAGTTCAGAAACCTTCAGTAACGATACGAAAATTGAAAAATTTAACGAGAAAATCGAATTCTCACACGACTAATTTTTCACATTCTAAAGACTCCCATCATTTAGGCTATTTAAAATCTAAGTCTAAATCTAGCTTTACAGCATCTGTTTTACCAGCTATGGATCATTTAGAAAGAGCTAGCCAATACCTAAAACGTTCTAAACCTCAGAAGGATCCAGTAACATCCATTACTGGACCTTTACGCCTTAGTAGGACCAATCAAGGACGTATCCGGCCTTACCGTAAGCTTCCTTATCCTTCTCCTACAACGTAACACCCTGGTTTGCTATTCAAAAATCAATGGACCATTTCGAAAATTAATTTCAAAATTATTACTCTCACATTTTACTGTTATCATATTACGAACGTGCATGTTTCCATCACTACTGGATCATTCACGAGTCCTTATTCAGCATAAGGATCTTCGTTAAGATGAATGGATGTAACTCTTAGATATCGAAATAGGGATGAATTCTGTCCCCAGCCTCCAAAAATCATGTAAAATCTACATCTTTCTGTACTCTATTGATCTAAGAGTTTCAGCAGAGATTTGTCACTATCTTGGCTTCTAAAAATTAAAACGAGTTATCCAGAGTACATCCTCTGACATCACTTATCCTCCATACTGGACCATATCAGTACCCCTACCTTCTGTTTTTACCGACGACAACTTGCCGACCATGGTTAAAGTTTTTGATTTCTCCGTTAAATGGTGCTGTATCGATCTGCAGTCGATGACTGTTACCGATCTTTACTACTGAGTAGCGCTGTTATAGTGGCAGGTAAATAATTTAAATTTTCAAAAGTTTTGGAGTAGTCCAATCAATGGACGGCTGAAATTATCATTTTGAGCTAAGAAAATGAAACCAACGCGAAAATTTGCGTAAGGATCAGAGAAATGTTAATGCCAAATATCAGGGTCCTAAATGAAAGGAAACCCTTGCAAAAAAAATGCGAAAGAGTGCCAAAAAGACTTTTTCTCGAGAACGGCTGGAAATATGAAGAAAAGTTTCGAGTAAAAGTTGTAGAGAATTGAATTCTCTACAAAAAAGTATTCATACATTTTGTACGTATCTCTTACTGTTTATTAATTATATGCCATTAAAGAGACCGTGAAACGTAGAATTTTTTAAAAATTATTTTAAAGAATTAAAAATTATTAGAGGCAACTTCCGGTCATCACGAAGGTTTAAAAATTTGCACACGTTTGTATGAGTGTCAAGAATATGTGTGCAAATTTTCAGTTTGATTGGAATAATTGTATTGATGATAAAAAAGATCTTTTTCTTACATATTTATTTTTTAAAAAATCTAAAGGTGACTTCCGGTCATCATGAAGGTTTAAAAATTTGCACACATGTTTGTAACGATGTTAAAAACATATTAGTATTGCGAAATGTTGCAAAAGTTGATAAAATTTTTTGTTATGCAACAAATAAATGCAAAAAAAAAAAGTTAATCTCATTCGATAGAGAATTCAATTCTCTACAACTTGTACTCGAAACTTTTTTTCATATTTCCAGCCGTTCTCGAGATTTTAGCGAACAAATCTTTTTTGCACTCTTTTGCAAAGGTTTCCTTTCATTTAGGACCCTGATATTTGGCATTAACATTTCTCTGATCCTTACGCACATTTTCGCGTTGGTTTCATTCTCTTAGCTCAAAATGGTAAATTCAGCCATCCATTGATTGGAATATAGTGTAACGAGGCGAGCAAGTTGATTGTCACTCAGCCCTTCAGCGGGTCGATACGTTATCAACCTGTCGATTAATAGTTGACCTAATTTACCAATTAGGTCAAGATAGTTAATTTTTGACGGCACTATAATCACCACGTGGCCAGTCGGCTGAATTATTTCCGGAAGAATGCCATTGTGGAAATAGTTTTGAACGAGAACACACGTGTGTTTGTTGTCTCTTCAGAAAAAAAATTCTGCAATCACCTTTTCTTCGACGTTGCATAGTGTGAACTGTTCACAAACCATTCATGAAAAGTCTCTCGACGTTGCGAGATCATAAGTGAAGTGTCAAACTTGCTATAAACCGAAAAATTCCTCGACGTTGCGAGGCGAACATTATATTATTGTTGGTTGAAGTTCCAGTGGTGAATCCAGGAAGCTCATTTGGTGTTCCTGCACATTTTTGGATGTCTCGACGAATATACAAGCCCCGGTGGACCAGGGGGCTGGGTTATCTAGAAGAAGAGGAGCTTCAGTAAGCCTGAATATCTTTGTACTTTCTTCTGTCTCTTTCTTTTTGCTATATTCCCGAGTGCGTGCGAGTACGAGAGAGAGAGAGAATGAGTATAGCCTGGTACCAGTACATGCGTTGCGGACCATCTGTTCTTTTTCCTCTTCCAGAAATTCACTTTGTTTTGAAAAATAAAAGGCGTCAAGAACGTTTTCGCGAATAATAGTCTAATCTTCATTAATTGCAGAGTGATTATTATTATCATTATCGTTGACGTTAAAATTTATTTTGAATATCAAAGTTTCTTTTGCGATTAATGTAAATAATCTGGCTCACTGGATGCAGTTGATTATCATTGTTATTGAGTAATTATTTTCGAGTTAATTAAATTGTTCTTTTTCGAGTTTTTATGAATTAATGCATTTCTTTAATTGATTAATGAAATCTCACTAGTTTTACACTTGATAAAAATAAAGTTTTTGTTTTGATTAACAAACTGCTTGTGATTAAGATTAATTATTGAATAAAATTTTTGTGGAAAGTTTATTTGTGTTCGCGCGAGACATTTTTCTGCGGTTTTCAGGTGTATTAGAGCTAGCCAGCTTTTCCAGGTATTTCGTTTTGGGGCCTCAAAACGAGTGGCGTCCACAGGTAGGATTAATAATTGATAAATTTTTGTTTGGTTAATTGGCACCTACACAGTCAGAGATTGAGGCAACTTCAATTCAAATATTTTAGAAATATATATTTACTTTACTTATATAGTTTTATTCTATAATTCTTAGTACGTTGATCGGTCCACATGATTAAAAATAAAATTAGAAACTCGTTCTTCTGTTTATATCTTTCTTACATTTACTATCTGGTGTCAGTTTATGTGTAAAAAAAATATACCCATACATACATTAAAAATTTCTGGAGGGAAGTTATAAAAAGAATTATGATGTTTTAATCATTCTCGGAACAAGGTGCCATAAAGAAAAGTTTCGTTCCTACAATAAAGTAAAGTGACATAAAAGTGAAGTAAATTTCTTACTTTTTTTTTTCTTTCTTTCTTTCGATGAAAAAAAATTTACAATCAATTAAAAATAAGTAACCTTGTAAATATTTAATCTAAATAGAGTTTTTCTTATTTTATTTCTAATAACAATTTTTCAGATGGCAGCAGAAATCCTTGTATCCCTGTCCTGAGACGGACATTGCGTTTAAGTACCTCGCCTTATAGGGCATAACTCTGGGAATGGCTTCACGTCTAGTGACGGCGTTACTTGAGACGTAATATTCTTAAGCCTTTAGAAAGGCACGAGGATACATGCATCCAGCCCAAGGCCTTGCATCATACCACTACGAATCCAACCTCAATTGACCGCAAGCAGCCGGTTCTCTGCTTGTCGTTTTTCGACTTTGCAGTCCCGGATGCGGGCTTGGATTTCGGTCTTCGTGGTACCAGTTTTATCCGCTTTGGTCGGCGGCCCCAGTTGTTTATGGTGTGAGGGGAGCACCATTATATTATCAACAGCTGGAAAAGTTTCATTATTATTGGAGATTGTTAACTAAAATAAAATGGAGAATAAAATCCCTATCTGTTTGATCCACAGGTTACAGGTGTTCTACGAAGGTTACAAGCCTGCAACCTGTGCCTAGGTGTTCCGACAACGCCCAGGTGTGGATCAATGAAGTTCACGAACTATGTTTTACAGCGCTGGTAATGACGTACTACTTTTACGGGGCAGAGAATTCTGTGTGTTGGGCATTGCTGCTCCCGTTCACGCTACCCTCCTCTTTTCTCTCACCCCCTCGTCGATTCTTCTAATTTCCTCGAACAATTTCTCTTCCGCGCACGCCTCGACAAGTTGTTCGAGGGCCTTACATGTGTATTTTGTTTGAATGAATTTTGGCGTTATTTCAGGCCATGTTAGGCTGAGGTCTCTCTATGCGGGACCTCTCCATTGCAATTAGGGCAGGTTGAGTCTGTTTCGGTTGCATATTGTGCACGAAATATGCCATGTCCTGTGAATATGGCGCCATTAGGTTGTTCAGGCGTATCCAATTATTATCAAGCCTATCTGCTATGTTTGGGAAGAATTGGTATGTTTTGCGACCCATCTCGGACGCATCCCATTCTGCCTGCCATATTTTGAGTGTTTGTAACCTGAGGTTCATACCTCGTAACGTTCCGTGGACTCTTGCACCGCTCTCCGCACTGTCAGTATCGCATCTACCGTTGATCGCCCTTTCATAAATTCATATTGGTGATTTGAGATGTTTCCTTGTTTAAGGATGCTAGATGAAAGACGAATTTTTGTAAGTCTTTCGATGATTTCACCTAGTACTGATAGAAGCCATATAGGTCGATATGACTTGGGGTCTGCTACACCTTTGTCGGGACGTTTTAGGAGCATACGAATTGTTCCCTTTATCCAAGCCTGAAGAAAGACGCCTTGGGACAAGCATTCATTAAAAAATGATAGAAATTTTTCTGGGAGGTACGCGATTGCACGTTTAACAACCTCCACTTTCAGCAAGTCTAGCCCTCGAATTTTTTCGTTTCAGGGTTCCATTACCCTCTTCAGTGCGAAGTGCATTTATCACTTTTTCGGCTCGCATCTTGTCGGCCGCCATCTTGTATACTATACCCCATTTTTCCTCGTTTCCGTGGGTTGTGACGAAGTTTTTCTAGCTCTTTGTTTTCGCCTTTTTTATCGCTTAGGAATACCTTCTTACCTGCTGGCGGTATCGGAGTCTCGCTGTCGTGATTCGGTGGGTATCTGCACCAAGCTTTTTGATGCGCTGGTATCTATGGCGCAGTCTATATACACTGCGCTTTAATCGGGATGAGTGGTTGTTCCACCAGGGATTCGCTTTCCTTGGTGCTTTCCGACGCGGCATGGATTTTTCGCAAAGATCTGTTAACTCATTTGCGAGGGTGTCAGCGAGCCCATCAATTTTCATTGGAGAGTCCAGCAATGGTCCAGCGGAAAGTGTGCTTTCTAGCTCGCGCATCAACTTACCGAAGGCTTCCCGAACAGCTGCTTTGACATTGAACCGTCGCATTGCCTCTCTGTAAGTTTCACCCTGCACTCCACTCTGACCAAGCTAGATTCCGATGGCCATGTGATCTGACCCCTGAACCCACTCACTTTCGACTGACGATTTGCTAAGAGACTGTGACAGTCCCTGAGTAGCTACGGTCACGTCTATGTACGATTCTCCTTTCGGGGAGCTTCATGTGGAACCTTCTTCGATTCTGTTGAGAACTTCCAGACCGAATTCGGTAAAGAAATTTGCAAGCTTTTCCCTTCTGGTGTCGAAATCTGGTGACCACAGAGGATATCGGGCGTTCGCATCTATTCAGATAAGAACTTGCTTGCCTTTAAGAGTCGTCAAGACCTTTTGTAAGTGTTCGGTGTGAACTTCGATTGGATCCTTGAACTGGAAGTAATGAGAAATAGCGTAATATAAATAACCAAGCCCTTCAATGAGAGCACACGTACAGCATGCAGTACTAAGTTCATCGATATAGACCATCTTAAGAAGAGAGTTGACTACGACAATAGCCGATTTGGGTTTTTCCCGTTCATGGATTTTTTCGGCGACGAGGGCTTGGCCAAATCCTCTAACTGCGTAGCCTTGTGTATCGGCATTCATGGAGTAGGGCTCCCGTAATATCAGTACATCCAGTTGCTTTTCTTTCACAAGTGCAAACGCTTCTTTCGTGGATTTAATGTTGAAATGGAGATTTAATTGAAGAAGACGGAGCTCGTCTGTTTTGATAGCGGCATTCGTTGCGGTATTTTGGGACGGCGCCCGACCACCGTCTTGGTCGTCCCGTGGTTGGCATACCGTGATGTTTTGGTTATAATTATTATTATTATTATTGATATCGGTCACCTCTGCAGAGACTTGTTGCCGAGCCTTGCCAGCGGCCTTCCATTGCGAGGGGTCAAAAGATACCTTTTCTATGCTTAGAATGCCGAGCCCGGAGGGGGGGGCTGCGCATTTTGGGTCAGGTTAGTCTCTTGCAGCCTTTCTGGCCTCACGCGTAAATAATAGCCCCATCGCAAACTCCGAGTAGGGCCGGTTTTACTTGCAAATATTTTATTAAGTACGCTTGATTCCATATTTGCTATTGTTGCCTTAAGGGCGGCAGTCCCTGTGATACGTGCTGTATCGACATACGTATTGGTTCTGGAAAACATAAAGCAATTAGGGCGGTTAGTTTATGAGCATTTCTAAATGGAAATGACACATTTTATGGTAATATAGTAAGACATAGTATAAGAGTAGGAGAAAAAACAGAAAAATTGGACAAGTACCATGGCGTATTTTTGTTGCTACGTATTGCTTCCTGATTAAATGAAAAAAAAAGAAAATAGGAAACGTGCCGGGCAAGCCCAGCATATTCCCTTGCCCATATCACAGGAGCCACAGTAGAGAGGCCGGTCAGGGCCTCGAGGAACACCTTTGTAAACTAGAAAACCAAAGGGTAAATCCTCGTTCACGACCAATCAAATATGGAAGGTGGAATAACCTTCGCAGTATCGTCATACAATATTTTCAGGAAAAGGACCGGATCTCGGAAAGCGGTCTGCGTGTGATTCTCTAGCCACCTCCGTGGACTAGATCCTCACACCCCGCACTGGCCAACGACTATGGCTTGGGTTATTAAGAACTCAATATCAACATGCTTTCTTAAGAGACCTACGACATGACAACAAGGCAGCTCAAAACTCTCCGGGGGTAGGGGCACGCTAGATCGTCCCTGCCCTGAGAGAACCTTACTACCTTGCTTCAGCTTCCAATCTCTGCATGTTTTGATATTTGTTCTTGTCTCACTTGATTGGTCCAGCAATATGGCAAGGACCAGCTGACCTCCTGAAGCGACAGCCTGCAATCGTGAACATGGTTCGGATCCATTTATTTATTGATATTTAGGAAGTATTCCAAAGTATGCCAAAAGTTAATATTCAATTTATTTAGTTATTTATTTGCTCATTAATTGATTAATTAATTAATTCATTTATTTACTTATTTATCTCTATTGTTTCTGCCATGATATTTGGTAGCTTTTTATAATTTTGCATTTTGCCATTCTTTTATTATTAGATTCTCTCTTTCAAGACATATTTTCTTCTACATACACACACCTGTAAAGGACTCCACATCAAGGCAGAGCCTCGATTGTGGACATATAAAGCGGTAGTGGTGATGGTGACTCTTAGCCTCTGTCCCGTTATAACAAGGGCAGAGTTACCAGGTATACCTACGAGAAGGGGTCCACCTTTGTACCCGATGGCAGCAGAAATATTCGAAATTAAGACAACAACTATAGTGCCCAAAGGATGAGAAGTTTTTACAATTGGGAATGATTTAGCAAATCAAATGTTGAATGCTATGTGAAACTGGCAAATATTAACGGGAAGTTGGATTAATTTCATTTATCTATTTGGACCAATAATCGTATCATTAGAAATATATCTAAATTTGAAAGCATGGATATTTGTGAGAGTAACGAGAATTCAAAATGGAATAATTGCAGTAGAAGACGCTAATATTAAAAAAATTATTTATGATGATAATGTTGCGAACAGTATTGAAGGTTTGGATATAAAAATTAGATACATATTGTGATGTTATTTTTCGATAACGTCCTATTGTCAGCTTTAGAATTGTTTTATTGAATATTTGAGGCTGATAACAGCCAGTTCAGCATGTTCCAGTAATGATTTATGAAGTAAATCTATTTACTTAAAGCTCATTTGAGCAGTTACCTTGATTTCTATAGTCCAATCATGCCTATTTTCACATGTTTTATTCACCATAATTATTTTCTGAACTCTAACATACTCAGTTGCTTAATTATATTATTGTTTCATTTAAATTTATAAGTCATAAGAGTTATTTTCAATTGATTTTTGTATATTTTTCTTATTAATCTTATTTGTAGAGAGTAATTATTATTCATCAATTTATTAATTATTATTTAATACAAACCAAGGCTAAGGGATTTATTTAGTAATTAAAATTAGTTTGTAATTTCAATAACACAAAAAGAAGCAGAGTTAAAATCAGCGAGTAAATTTGTCAACAATATGGACTATTGAGAGGAGAGTTAGGAGGCTGTTGTGGAGTAAAGCACCAAAAGCAACGTGTTATTAAGTTTTGGAATTAGGATTAAGTTTTGGTGCACATTAGTTTTAAGTGACCCCTTCATATGAAAATCTGGGAGAAGTCTCGTGAAGATAGCCACCAATAAAAAATATGATGTGACAAGTTGAAGACGTTTTGGAGTAGAGGAAGAAAAGAATAAAAAATTGAAGGAGAAGATTTCGGAAAAAGAGTTTTTGGAAGTGAGTCGATTGCGGACTGGGCTCCTAGTTAGTTGATTGCAAGCCACGCTGATGAGTTAGTCGATGACAAGCTGTGCCCATGGAGAGTCAAGTGTTACCATCTGGTTGGCACAGAAGAGCAGAGAAGACTCCAGTAAGCAGAATGAAGATCAGAAAGGATCTTCAATTCAAATAGAAGAACGTCCAAGACAACCAGGACCAAATTTGACAAAAGCTACAGTATCGAAAGCTCTCTGCAGAATTTGTAAGTTATTGAGAATCGATTTGTAATGGTTTAAGAGGTAAATTTGTAGTTAGCTAAAATTAGGTTGTTGAATTAAAGAAAATCCGTGAGGCTTGGTTTGCTCTCATACTTGTTAGTTCAAGTTTAAAAGTAGATTTTGATAAGGAAGATTATGATTTAGTCTAGTTAATTTGATTTTAAGATTTGTTTATTGTGGAAAACTAAAATATTGCGTTTGTGAGTTTAGAATTTTGAGTTACGATTTATTGAGAAATATTTCGTTAAGAAATATTCTTTAGTTAGTATGTAAGGTTTATTTGAGCTTCAGAATTGTAACAGGTTAAAGTTTTAGTTGATTCATGTTGAAGATTGTTATAGCGTAAATGATTATTTGATACAGACATTTGTGATAATGATTTAAGTTCCAGTAATTGTTAAGCAAGTCTAATTAAGTAGAATTATTAAAATAAATCCGGGAATTAAAAATATGTTGAATTTGTTAATTGATTTATCGTAGTTTGGAAACCTTCAACCCAGTCCGTTAGTTAGTTTATTTTATTTGGTCTTTTTATTTCGAGTATTTCTTTTGTTTAATTGTATTGTGTTGGCCGGACACAATCCCTTTCCACAACCTACACAACTGAGGGCCAGGACATGCCCTGTTCAGGGATGGTTCTAATCAGGATTCCCACCTGAAGGAAGGTGCGTTATGGTGTATACCCTTTAGGGGGCAGAAAAAAAACGTTACAATATATATT